>NC_056729.1:209011059-209218559 GCF_019279795.1 Protopterus annectens
AGACCAAGCTAGTCAGGCTTCTAGGGCAATAGTTCCCGGGTTCTGTTGTGGCTCCACCTTTGTGGAGTAGAATAACTGTTGCTGTGCACCACTCTTTGGGTATGTAGCCTATGGAGAAGCTGAGTCTGAACAGTATGTTTAGGTGAGGGGTTAGTTCATCTTTGAGCTTGTGTAGGACGCAGCCTGGGACACTGTCCGGTCCCATTGATGCTGTGTTTTTGGCTTTGGAGAGGGCTGTTTTAACCTGAGTGTCTGTGATTTCAGGGGCTCTACATTCTTCTGGTATGGTTATGGGCCCTTTTGGGGGTGAGAGGGGGGTGAAGTTGAACCTGTCTGCCAGGATGTTGGCGATATCTGTTGGTTCAGTGTATTTTGTGCCATTCTGCACTAACTCTGAGCAGATCTGAGCATTGCCACTTAGATTCTTGACATAGCTAAAGAATGCCTTCTGGTTATCTATGGAGTCCTTGGCAATTTTTCTTTCAAAGCTCACCTTGGTTGATTTTACGAGGGATCGTAGTTTCTTGCTGATACTGATCAGGGATGTCTTCCTTTCTTGGGATTTTACTCTTTTCTCTACTAGTTTCCTCCTTCTGTTGTATAGCTTGTTTATGGCAGGAGTCCACCAGACTGGTTTCCTTTTCTTGGAGGAGTGAGTCTTGGTTTTGCTTGGTATAGCATGATCCATGCATTCTTGTAGCTGCCTGTAGAATGCATTAGTAAAGGATTCTGTAGCTTGGACAGTGTTATCCTTCAGCATGGGGGCTTTGAAACTTTCCACCTCAGTCGTAAGTGACGTGAAGTTTGCTTTTTAAAAGTTTTTCACAGTGGTTTTCTTGTCCGGGGGTGGGGACGGAATATGGATATCCAAAGTGATTTGTTTATGGTCAGATCTAACAAGTGAGGGGTTGACCTCTGGTGTGGAACACTGGTCGCCCATGTTGGTGATGACCAGGTTCTATATGTTGTCAAATCTGGTGGGAGTGTTGACCAGTTGAACCTGGGCATTTGAGTTTATAAATTCTAGGAAAGGTTGGGCAAGGGAGTTAGTACTTGAGTAGTTCTCCCAGTTAATGTTTGGGTAATTGAAATCACCCAATATTAGGGTGTTTGGTAGGACCTTTATGTTTCCCAGTGTTTTCAGAAACACGGAATGGGGGTCCTGGCACATGGTGGGTGATCTGTAGCAAGCTACAATTTGAATTGCAGTTTTTCCCATTGTTAGTTGCACGTGGATGATCTCTGAAGCATCGTGCTGTGCCACTAACCTGGAGGTGTGGGTATCCTTGATGAATATGGATATGCACCCACCTTTTTGTATTTCGGTTTGGGTTCTGTGGCTGAAAAAATGTATGGTATGAGTTGTAGCCTGGTAGTGCTGGGGTGCTCTCTGGAGCCTTAAACCAGGTTTCTGTTACTGTACATATATCAATTTTCTCCATACTGAGGAGTGCCTTGAGTGTGTGTATTTTGAGGTTTAGACTTCTGGCATTGAGTAGCATTACCCTCAGTTTTTTGTTACTTGTGCTGTTTACGGCAGTGGGTTTGTCTTTTGAGCCTTGCCTAAAAAATGTACTACGGGGTGGCAAGAGCCTTGGCCAGTATTCGAAAGCCTAAGGGTGACAGGTGCAAGCCATCTCTAGCAAAGCAGTATGGCTTGTTGAGCATGTCCTCCCAGGTGGACAGACAGTGGATCCCCTTTGAATGACACCAGAAACTTAGCCAATTGTTGAAATTGAGAAATTTTTCTTTATACCGTGGTATCATTCTTTGTGAGGGCAGGATGCTACTCAGGGTCAGGGTCATACCAGCCTGGGCTACATAATCAGAGAGCTCTTCCATGTCTCTCTTCATGTAGTCCAGGGAGGTATGGCTCATGTCATTCACACCAACATGGACAAAGACAGAGTCATATTTGTACTTGTTCTGGAGTGACCTGAGTGCTTGTGTCATGTGGCAGATCCTGGCACCTGACAGGCAGCTAACAGTAACCTTTTCCTTATTAAGCCTAGTGAGAGGGACATCAGTGTGCCTGACTATGGAGTCACCTATTACTAGTATGTTGGGTGTGTTATTTTGCCTTAAGAGCTGTGATTGCATGGCACACTGGTTTTGTGAAGTATGTGTTTCATGGTCTGTGTTGGGGGGGTGGAGGTTGCTTGGATGTTTGCTTTGGAGGTCTCTGTTGGTTTTGCAGATTTTTATTTAGAGCCTCCGAGTATGTTTTCATATATTTATGTATGTTTTTTTCCAGTGCTGCTTTAATGGGTTTATGTGAGACTGGTGGTGTGATGCAAGTATTTCCCTTCTCCTCTTGACTGTCTGATCCAGTCTTGGGTTGAGAGAGCTTAGACTCTAGTTTGGCTACTGCTACGGTTTATAAGTGCTTGCTATAAGTTTTGAGCAAGTGCCAGGCTGTGAAATGAATGGCTTGAGTGCTTAAGTTGAAACTTTGTCTAGTTCCAAGGCAAAAATTGAAGAGGAGACTTTGTGGAGCCGGGAATAGTTTTACCCTAGCTAACCAGCGCTGCTCAGTGCAAAAAACGGGGGAAATATGGTATTTATAGCAGGGAAAATAAAGAGATAGAAAATAAACCAAAATGGCCAATAAACTACTAATTTCTGGGCTGAAACCACTCCTCCAGGGACAGATAGGCTGCTCAAAGCTCCCCTCTCTCACAGGTGAACAGAGAAACTTCCTTCTATCCAAATAAGGTACAGGCAAACACAGAGATTTGTAACACAGCCCTGAATTCAGCACTAACCTAAAAACTGGACTATACTAGCTTAGAAAGGTGGGAAGCAAGTATATCTATATATATAATTTTTTTGTTTGTTTTTTTGGGGTTTTTTTCTGCGAAATGGAACAGTCGCACTTATGTAGGTTAGACAAAACGTAATCGTACAACTGTAAGTCAACATTCCTTTTTTCGTCTAACCTGCACTCTGGATTGTTGATGTAAACCGTTTATATATATATATATATATATATATATATATATATATATATATATATATATATATATATATATATAGATATAGATATGTATATATATATATATATATAGATATGTATATAGATATATATATATAAATATATAGATACAAACACATATAGGTGCATTGTGAATGACCAAATCACCATAATGTTGAATGCATAACACCGACAAAATAAGTTTGATCATCCCCAATACTGAAAAAAAAAAAACACAATATTGATAGAGGAAAACTATTTCTTCTCCAGAATTATAATTAGAACACTCCATAACACAAGCATCAAATTTGTCTGAATAGTGGCAGTGTAATGATGGTAAGGTATAGGGTTAAGTTTGGGTGAAGGGGAAGTGTTAGGGTTAGGGTTAGGGCTAGCACCCATTACTAAGAAGGGTAGGGTGGCTTTGCCATTAAAACCTTCCCATAACACTGCCAATATACAAGACAGACTCAGACACACAAACATAACAACACACAAATAACATTACATCCCCTAACCTAACCCTTACCCTAACATACACAAACATGCACACAAACACACAACATCCATCCTTCACTCATCCCTGACCTTAACTCTAAATCACATACACATGCACACAAGCACTCACCTCCCCAGCCCACTTACCTGTATCGACATTTTGTACCATTGACATATTTACTGTTCAGACATCCATACTGTTGACATGAAATCATATCCCTGCATTTGTTGAACAAGCGTATGCTCAGTCAAACACAGGGGACCCATATCTATATATATATATATATATATATATATATATATATATATATATATATATATATATATATATATATATATATATATATATATATATATATATATATATATATATATATATATATATATATATATATACATATATATATATATATATATATATATATATATATATATAGTATATATATAAATATATATACTATATAGAATATATATATATATATATATATATACATATATATAGGTTACATATAGCTATATATGTATATACACATTTTTGCAAATGCTCAAAATACATAGACGTCAAATCAATACTGTTCAATGAGTTACTGAAAACCAAACATAATGAAAGCAAATAAGAAAGAAAAAATAAGACATTTTTCTTTTACAACCTATAAGAAAACCCTTACAACCACATTCAACCCAGATTTGCCTAATTACTGGTGGTGTTATGGAATGGGTTTGTTTAAATTAAGTGGTAGGGTTAGGGCCAGGTTTAGCATTATCATTATCATACTTTCCTAAGGTTTTGCAGAGTTAACACACTGCCTTAGTAATATATAACAGTGCTACATCTAAACATGTCCCTGCCCCTAACCCTAACCCTGCATCTTAATTTTAAACTCCCTCTCTTTACCACTACTACTGCACAAATCTATATTAGATTATCAAATAGTTAAAAGTTCAAACACCATATGGTCAACACCATATGTTCGAACTCTTAAATATTCAAAAATAAATAAATAAATAAATAAATAAATTTTAAAAAAAAAGCTACCTGAAAGGTTAAGCAGGAGGGGCAAGCCCCCCTGCACCCCCACACCCCTCGCTCTTTAAATATACCAACTCCGAGGTCACACTACAGTGCAGACAATGGAAAACTTCAATTTCCGCATTGCAGGGAGATCTCCGTTGAAACGTTCAAACATTTACATGTTCGATCATATGGTGTCGACCATATGACGGTCGAATATGTAAATGTTCGATAATGTAATATAGACCCTACTGCACTAGACTGGCTCAGACACACTACATAAATAAAAGCACATTTATAAAACACTCAGTCTATCCCATTACCTATCTCTAACTCTAACCCTAACCAGAACACACTTGCACTCCCACTCTCAATCTATCCCCTTAGTGTAACCCTAGCCCACAACACACACAACACTAACCCTAATGCCAACACTTTCTACATCCAAAAATTTCAGCATTAAGCCCCACTTACTTGTTCCAAACAATCTTCCTGCATTTGGCAGCCGTAACACTTGACTAACAGTGCAGTCCAACATAAATGCATTCCACCACTTTTCCAAGCAGAGAGCACTCTAATACAAAAACACATTTGACAACGTGTGGCAGATCCAAGTATGGAAAATGATATATGCATACACTCACACAAACATATGCATATATAGATATAGATATAGGTATAGACATATATATAGATATAGATAAGATAATAGATATAAATATAGATATGGATGCATAACCTTATGTCAGAACATTAACCTAACAATTTGTCAAACTTCAATAATCATAACCATAATGATTGATTCCCTCCTCATCACAATTCAAAAATGGTAAACATGGGTTATGCTTGTGGAGGCCATGTCTGATTTTCTTGTTCATATGACTTGATGAAATGAAAGTAGATATATTTGCCACGATAAGACAAACATTGATAAAAGCGTAAGTTAAACCAGACAGCCAATTTATCTTTACATATAGATAGACAGATAGACAAATAGACAGGCATGGATATAGACATAGATACAGATATAGATATAGATATAGATATAGATAAAGATATAGAGATATGTATCCAGATATAATACAAATATAGAAATAAAATAAATAATAAAATAAGTTCACCTAAAAATGCCATGCACACAATAGTAAATTTCTCTCTACCCTCTTGGAAAAATAAAACGCAATAAACAGCAGTAGCCACTGAAAGGCTATGGGAAACCTGAAATCCTTTCCATCTCTGTCAGATACTTTTCTCACTGTGGCTAAATGAGTGACAGTGCTATGCTAAAAATGAATCAGACAATTGACATGGTTAAAAAAATAAATAATTTCAGAACCTTAATAAAACGAATATCCTGAGACTTAGTTGTGCTTTCAAACAAAATTTAAGCTATATAATCAGTTAATCACTTTAAATTGTGTTGTATGATAATTCAACCATCACTCTGTTCTTTTTACACATATTTGCAGAGTTAACTGTCAAATGCAGTGATGCAAGCATATAAATGAGTAGACATTATTACTGTTCCTTTTCCATCTAGCATGCTTTATATTCCTCAGCTGACTGTTCCAAAACACTCCATGCCTGACTCACAACCTCGATCAAAAATGATCAGTATTGTACCCACAACTTAATGCTGTTTTCTTGCTACAACCCCTATCACAATTGTGTACTACATGTCAGTCATGCAGTCCCCCCCCCCAAGGGCAGGAACATCGCAAGACAGGAAATCAGCCTTTATTGGCCAGTTCCACATTTTCTAAATGGCAAACCACATCAACTTGAGTACCACTTGTAAGTCTGTAGTATTCACTGCCAAATGTTCCTATAGGGAGAGGTTCCTACAAGTGAAAGGAAATCTAAAAATGAAAGTATTACAGCTTTTATGCAAGGGGTACATGTATTCCAAATAAGAGTGCTCTGCACCCCTGATCCCTACACGTACTACTACTAAGATTGCCCCAATTCACACATAACATGTAGGATCATAGGATCATGGGAGATTACTAGACTATCGACCCAGTGGTAATTTCAAGCCTAGCTATTTCATTCCAATGTAATGCAATAGAAATGTTAGTTAATACCTAAGACTGCATTTAGTAATGACTGCCCATGTCCAGTAAGCATTTACAGTATCCCACCCACTCATCCAATTTCCTTTTGAAAGGGTCATAGAAGTGCATTGTTCCACATGAATAAGTAGCCTATTCCAAAGATGTGGTAGTCTCTGGAAGATAAAGCTGTCCCTCCAGCATGTTCTATTTAAGTCGCAGACCATATTTAGGTCCCTGGAATGCGTGGACCTAGTCCTGTTTGATTTACTGATATGCAGCAAGTTCATTAGTTTTGGGTCTGAGATTGCTCTGTAAGCCAGGCATAAGTCTCCCCTAAGAAGTCTATATGATACAGAGTAAAGTAATAGGGACTTTAGTTGGTCTGTGTACAGCATGTGCTGGAGCCCTTGATCTTCTTTGTTAGAAACCTCTGAGGTCTCTCCAATTGCTGCAGGTGCTTTGTACGGTACATGCCGAACGGGGTGTTATACTCAATTATGGGCCAGATTAGTGCCAAGTATAGAGGGGTTATAACCCCTTTTGCTCTCGATGTGATGCCTTTATTAATCAAGTGTGCTACATAGAAAGCCTTCCTTACTACAGTAGACACATGGTGGCCAAAGTTAAAGTCACAGTCAACTTGTGAACCCAAATCCCTTACCACTTCATGGGCACTTGTGGTATTGTTGTTGCTTTGCTAGTGTGAAGGGATATTGTTTGTGCTGAAGGGAATAATCTTGCATTTCTTTGCATTCAGTTTGAGACCATAACTAAGATACTAGTCATTGGTCTACGTAAGACCCTCCTGGAGTACACTAACATCATTTGGGGATTCAATAATTGCACCCAGTTTGCAGCCACCTGCAAACTTGGTCAGCCAGAACCTCTTAGTTTTGACCAGAACTTCTGAGAAGTATATACCAAACAACAGGGTGCCCAGCACTGACCCCTGGGGCACCCTGCTGATAACAGGTCTGCTGGTTGATGTGGAGTCACCTGTTTTGATAGTGTGTGTCTGGTTTGTGAGTCAGTTAGCAACCCATCTTACAGCAAAGGGGTTTACATTCAGTTTGCTAAGTTTATCGGTAATGCCCGAGTGTGGGATTGTCTCAAAAGCCTTTGTCAAGCCAAGTTATGCTGTGTACACAGATTTGTCCTCATCAATGGCCCTGGTCATATTTTCAAAAAAAATCCACCAGATTTAATAGGCAGGATCTGCCCTTAATGAAACTGAACTGGGTAGGATCCAGGGTTTGGAGATCACCAATGTCTTTATTTATGAGGTCCATAATGACACGCTCCATGGCCTTATGGATGAAACTTGTCAGGCTTATGGGTCTGTAATTCCCTGGGTCTGTTGTTAGGCCACCTTTGTCAAGGGGAATAACCGCTGCTGTTCTCCATTCCACAGCAACAAAGCCTGTGGTTAGACTATGATTGAAAAGAGTACATAACGGTGATGCTGGTTCATGTTTTAGCCTGTTTAAAAGACAGCCTGGGATGCCATCTATTCCCATAGATGCTGTGTTTTTGCTTTGGACAAGGCTTTGATGACCTGTTCTTCAGATATGTAGGATAGGGAGGATGTTTGGGGCAAGGTTTGTTACAGGTTTGCTGGGGTGAAGGGGGTAAACTTTTCCCCAAACCTATTTGCTAACAAGTTTGCTATCTCTGCAGGGTCAGTGTGTGTGATACCATTTGGTTACTAGTTCTACACATGACTGACATGTACATGAATTTACAAATCACAGGTGTAGATTACAAAGTAATCAACTTTAAATACACAGGTAACTGGTCAGCTTAGTGGCAGTGGTATGTTTGCAGTTAGCAGATGACCATTTGCAGAACAAAAATTGTGAACTGGCAGAGCCTGACTGCAATGCAGTGTGGTAGGTTAGGGATAGATAAGGGACTCGTGCATTGCCAGAAGGCCAAACAAGTTAGGTGGTTACTGCAGAAAGTAATAGGATCACCACCTCCAATTCTCTAATTTTCCTCAGAGACAGTCCATACACTATGGCATCCAATTACACTCTCAGTCCCTCTAGGATAATGCCCCTGGTGCTACACACAGCTTGCACTGAGAACTGTTAATAAAATGTCTCATCCTTATCTTAGCAGAGAAAGAGTGTTGACACAGAAGCTCAGTGCTACCCTCCATCCATCACCCCCCCCCCAGCTGCTACAACACCAAATAAAATTCATATTTGATTTACTGCTCTTCTAAGTACAGTCCTCAAAAAATCAGTTCTGTTAACCTGCAGCATGCTTTTGAAGAAACTGGGCTGTAAATATCATATGCTCTGAACAGAAACTACAAGAGTCTACAATACTACCATGAAATGTCTCCAATACTGCATATTAGGGCTGCAATCTATAAAGTACCCACACCCACAATCTTAAAACATTGAGTGGAACTTCTTTGTTTTTTAATACCTCTTTCCATGAGTGCATTAAAGAGAGATGCATTGGAGAAGAAGAACAGATAAGCAAAGAGTTGGGAGGTGATGTCGGTGTGCACGTAGTGCTGAGTAAGGAGGTCCATTGTCTTCTGAAACACGTCCAAGATGTTCTTGATTCGTTTTGGTACCTGCAGCTGACCAGACTCTGTAAAGGGATTGCTATCCAACATACCGGGAAGGACTGTGTAAAGAGTCTGTGGAAAAACAGGAAAAAAGCACTTACAGAAAATGCATATCAGTTACAAAACTAATTCACTTTATAAAAAGGTTGTTAAAACTCTGTAAGGAAGACCACAGTACAAGTTTCATGACATTACTGCAGCTCCATAGAAACACTTAAGCAGCACCTGCTTACCAGAAACTTAATGTACTCAGTATCCCCAAATCACTGGTCCATCATAGATTCCAAAGCTATTTTAACTCAGGTATGGTGACAAACAGGAGTATGAAAGAACATGCAATATTTCAGGTAGATATATAAAACAGTTCCACAACTGCAACAACTTCAATATCCAGTAATAAGACCCAATATTAAAGGCTCTTGAGATCAGTTTAGAAGCTAGCTAGTTTTAAACTATTACTCTTTCTAGAAACCAATGTAGGCCATACATATAACAGTTTCATGTTCCTCTTTTGATTGATAAAGATAAGTCTGTAATAACAAAAACATCTGAAAAAGTCTGCTTAGTTTTCTGTATGAGCCCTTAACTCATTACATCCGAGTGACACCTCCAGGTGCATCTGCAGTTAACTCCTACTGACACCTGTAGGCGTCAAATATTCCTTGTTCATATTTGCATCAATAATTCCAAAATCATGCTATGTACAAGGTTTTAAAAGATTTCATCTTAAAGCCTACACAATGGCAATCTCAACTGCATTAATATTTGACCTGTTTTTAGTGCAGGTAAATAGATATTAACTTTTGTTTCTATGATATTAATTTATATACATATAATTTTCACATTTTTCTAAATATCTCAACAACCAAGTAACACACACACAACTACTTAGTCTCGTATGAAAGCTCTCATCTATATGAATAAAATGCTGCTGACACTATGTATGTAACGTGAGTGATTGCTGAGATTTTGAAAATTGTTTACAAAATATTACAAATATGACAGTTGCTATGTTTTATAAAATACAGTTTAAGACCTAGAACCTAAAGAATACTTCTTCTTCTTTCGGCTTTTCTCGGTTAGGGGTCATCACAGCGGATCACCTGTCCGCTCATGATTAGCAGTGGAGTTTTACAGTGTTGAGTTGCCAGCCCGGCACCCAGTCTTCCACAGAAGACACACTAGGGCCAATTTACCAAACAGCATGTCTTTGTGATGGGAGGAAACCGGAGCACCTGGAGGAACCACAAAGAGGACATGCAGACTCCACACAGAAGGTACCCCAGCTGAGAATCGAACCGGAGAACCTCTTACTGTGAGGCAACAATGCTAACTGCTGCACCACTGTGGCTGCCTAGAACCTAAAGAATACTACCACTACAAAAATAGTTTGTGCTGACGAGTTTGCCATTTACACGTCTTTCATAACCCCTATGGTTCCAGAGATATGAACATTTGTTTGATCTGTGAAGACATAACTTTATTCTGTCAAAAGGCTTAGGCTCCGCCCATTCGAAGTTACAGTGCAAGCTTCCTGCACTCCATTGGAGTGAATGAGTTAAAACAAAACCTTAAAAGTTACTCTGTAAAAGTGGGTCCTAGCTTAAATCTTTGCAAGAAACAGAGACAGTGATTTGTGAGAGGTTAGCAGATAACTATTTTCAGAACAACAATTAAGAATTTTATCAGATTAACAATAACCCAGTCGGCCGGGTAAGGGACCGATGCACTCAGCACTATATGCATCACTTATCAGCCTTAAGCTGTTATAAGTGATGTCTCTTTGACTAAACTGCATTCATGTCCGTTATAACTTGGGTAAAGTGGATGTAAACAGCAATTCACAATAAAAGCTTATAAACTTAAGGACCTGTTCATGTATCAATTCCGTATTCTGGAGGCTAGAAAACTGTGGGCAGAAGCTAATGTGACATGACACAGCACTTGTATACAAACAGACAGACAACTTCCAGACAACCTGAAATTTTAAAATGCAGTAAAGAAAAACAATTCTTAAACTGGATACTGTTAAGAAAATGCACAGTTAACAAGAAGAAAACTACAGAAACACAGCGTCTGATACAACTTAATGAAAACAAAAAAGTTTAAAGATATAGTAAATTTTAATTTGATAGTAACAACTGAAACAGCAACAGGGCACATGTCCTGTAGTAGATATATTTACAGATTTGTTTTCATGCAGCATAGCCACTGTGAGAGACACAGCCACAGGCCTAGCTGCTAGGTCTACAGGGACAGCATCTTAAAGTTATCTCGGCAAAAGATCTTGAAGTTTCACAGCATTAGAGACAATACCCACTTATTCAATTACTGCAGTACCTAACAGAATTGTCACAGATCTGAAAAAGTGTCAGATAAGGTGACGTGTGCAGTATTGGCAAGATATGAGCCTGTGTCTGACTTCTGATGTGTGAATGAAAACATCCTTAGGATTAGCCCAGGTAACTAAGCATACAAGCAGGTGAGAAAGATAGCAATCAACTCATATCCTGTCTCTTCCTTGACCTTTCCAAAGCTTTTGGCACGGTTTCTCACTCCGTACTGCTATCTAAAGTTGCTAATCCCAACCTACCTGCTACCTCCCTTGCCTGGTTCTCTAGCTACCTCCCTTGTAGGCAGCAGTCTGTCAGATGGCTCTCATCCTGCTCTTCCTATATTCCAATCCCAACTGGAGTTCCACAAGGTTCCATTTTGGGTCCCCTGCTGTTTAACATTTTCACTAATGAACTTTGTACTTCTTGTAAACAATCCCCCCTCATCCAATACGCAGACGACTCAACTCTCATCTCCATCTCCAGCAATAGCTCTGAACGCCATACCCTAACACAACACACCTTTCTATCCACTGAAAAGTGGCTGTCTGACAATCTACTCATCCTTAACCCTAAAAAGACCAAACTCTTGCTCTTTCTCCCCCATTCTCTTTATCATCATAAATCTACCTTTGCTATTACATCCTCCAACAACACAATCATAAACCTGAACCTCATACAAAGCTCCTAGGTGTCATCATTGATGATGAACTCAAATTCAACCTGCACATACTCCAATGTATTAAAAAACACACCAGAAACTAGGTTTGCTATACCGCAACAAAAAGTTTCTAATTTCTATTGCTAGACTCTGCCTAGCACAGGTGCTCCTCCTCCCCTCCCTTCTATAAGCTGCCCCAGTTCTAACCAACATTCAGGACACAACCTTGAACAAACTTCAAGAAATATACCACAAAATCGCTATATGCATTATGTACTCTCCATACAACTCACACCACTGCCTTGCCTTAAACTCTCTCCAATGACTTGAACTCTCCCAACAACTCCTTTTATTGCAATTTCAAATAACACATTCTACTCTATACAAACCATCTCCCTGTCTAGCTCACTCATCCCTGGTCTCCACCTATTCCCCATCTCGGACCCTCTGCACCTCTACCTACCAACTTCTGGATATGTACCAACCAAAGAAAAATGTGGACAGACTTCTATATAAGTGCTCTGTAGCTCAAGCTTGGAACAAACTTCCCTTATGCATACGTTCCTTTACCAACCCATCACACTTTAAAAAAGTGCTCAAACGTCATCTACTTAACACCAAGACTTGCACCTGCCATGACCCAACCTAACCCCCCCACACCACTGTATATGTATCTAAAATAGTCTCCACCCATTCACCTTGTAACCTACTAGGTGGTTACCTGGTAAACCCAATCTACGAAACTGAAGGATTTATATTAATATGTAGATTTATATTTATCTTTGTAAAATTGCTACTTGTATATTGCTATGTGCATGCTTCCTACTTTTTTTGGACCTGTTGTATTTCAAATTTCTTTAATATCTTTGAATATGAATTTTTTATATACTGTAAACTGTTTGTAACTGGATCTTTTCTCCTCGGGTCTCCACTGAAAATGGGCTACAGGTCCAGTTGGACCAATCTGGTTAACAAATGTCAATAAATAAAATAAATAAATAAATGCTTATACTGTGAATAGCCTTTACTGTTGAACTGTAACTTTTGCATTGACATGTTAGACACAGTGCTGCTGCCATACAGCTTGTGCATAATATATGTATCTGAGGTTTTGTGATTTTTTGCTGAAGGCAATTATTGTTTATTCAAAACACACTGGCCATGCAGTGACATTTGCCATCTCACTGAAAGGATACATACTGGACCTACACTAGGCATGTATCAGAATGGCACTGCAGGTCTCAAAAGATTTTGTTTAGTATATTAAACACTATAGTGATGAACTATATAACATTTGCTAATTTTACACATGAGGGGCTAAGAGCACTGTGGAGTCAAAGTGGATCAAACGATAGCTGTACGACTGGATCTGATTTATAGTAATTACCAATACATTGCAGGCTTTAATGTTGTAGGTTGTGAAAAATACAACCACATTACGCTCAGTTTATTCATTTAACATGAGTCTAATACTTAGCACATGCTTTAGGCTGGACGTTTCTGATTGTTAAACCACCAGACAACTGCTCTTGGTGCAATGCAGTGGACGATGAAATTATTATTTGATAAAGTATCCAGTGGTTGTAATCACTAACCAATACCACAGGCTTTGACTTACATGAACCTTCTTACATCTTTTACCAAAAAAACACAACTAGTCTGTCACCCAGGTTCAAGTTAGATTAACAAGTACTCAACTTTTAGGCTACAGGATGTTCCCTGAAATGGAAATCCTTTAATAAGAGCTGAATATTCAGGCCAAACCTGCCTTCATAGTGTTGTTCTCCAATGAATACAATATCTGGAGTTGAAACATAGAAGTCATTTTTTTTTGGGGGGGGGGTTTACAACTTTTTCTGCATTCACAGAAATCATGGACTAATTGCAATCAGCTTTAATTCCGGTGTTCTGCAGAGGAAAGAAAATACTTCCCTTCTCCAACACATAACGGGATTTTTTTATTTTATTTATTTATTTTTGGTTCAGCGCTTTTCCATTGCTTGTTGCTTGAAGAATTCACATCAAACTTTAGTATGTACTAGTTTATGTACATTCATCACCATCAGCTATCATAATGTTTTATATGAGTTAAACATATGTACCTATTTATGCATGTTTATCACCAATGCAAGCATCATCACATTTTACAGACTTGTAAACTCCACAGCACGTATGCAGTGGTAAACGTGATTTTCAATAAAACCCAACCATGGGCTGAAAAAGTTAAACAAACTCTGATCGTTAACTGTAATGTGATGTGACTGTGTATCACTGCCAATGATGAAGACTTCCAATGTACACTGTTTTTAAAAAATGACGAAGGATTCAATAACAAGTGTATTCTTTTTTTAATAAAGTCATCTGTTTTAAGTTCAGCATTGTTGGCAGTCTCTGGACATTTGATAGACATATTTTTTTAAAAGCACATAAGTTACTCAAGTTCAGTTTAAAGGACTGTTGTTTTACCAAGCTAGTTTATCAAAATTAAATAAGTTTGCAGTACTTTTGTGCATTTTGATGAGATACCATTGTTGATTTTTGTTCCATTACTTGTTTTTTTAAATATGTATTTTTATGGATGTATGGCTATTATTCACTGTTTCACTGTCATTTTGCTTTTATTGGAGTAAATATGGATAGGGATTTATCAATCTGTAATGTGCTTACCCTTTTCTTAAAGTCGTTCAGCTGTAGCATGTGTACATACAAGTAAGAAGGGTGTGAGGCATGAAGCTCCTCGGTTTCCATTGTAATTTCATAGACAGTAACTTCTGACCTTGAACTAACAAAATTGAAATGGGATTTTATTTATTTATATTTGTTTACAGGGTAGTGCACTGATCAATACTGACCAATTTTAGGCTCATTTTGGCTGAAATACAAAACATTTCACAAACAAAAATAGAGACACATAAGTAGCAACAGAGTATTTCAGACTAATTAAATAGAAAGAAATGTGTGTATATACATTCTAGCGACCAACAGCAGTGTACTGTACAATCAAGCTGAGTGTGATGTACAATATTTACCTTAGTTTCTAGAGTGGATCAATCGTCAGTGATTATGTGGGCATACAAACTAAAGGCAAAATTGCTGTATCTTGGAGAATACCCTATTTTCCAAGATTCGGCGATCTCAGAGTTCATTAGTATGCATAAATACTGAAGGTATGACAACTGGCAGTTAATTTCTAATGCTGGTCTTATTTATGAATGAGTAATAAGTAAGACCTCATTTTGGTCTCAGCAGAACCAAATCATTTTGTTTCAGCATCGCTCATTTTTGGTCATAATAGTGGGGGTGGTGAGACTTGAGATGTGATCTTCATCTAGGCTCGGATTTGTTTATTTTTTTAACTTGTCTCATGCCTCCATCAGTCCTGCAACATTTAATGCTGTAAATGGAGGCAACCATTGAATCAGATTGCACCAAATGGCAGTTACAGAGTAGCATGTCCTTCCCCAAGTAAAGTACCTTCCCACCCAACCACCAAGAGTCACTCCTTCAAGTGGTTTGGGTTGGCTCTTCAACTACAGAACACCATCAGCATAAATGGACTTCTTGCTTATTTATTTTATTTATTTATTTAACATTTGTTTACCGGAAAAGCCCGACTAGACACAGGTCCTTTTTCAGTGGAGGCCCGGGGAGAAAAGTTCCATGAGTAACAGTAAATTTTAATGCACACATTACAATAATCAATAAAGTATAAAGTAAGCAAAACATAGTATACATAAGAAAATACAAATTTGTTACATCTTGACAACAAAACCTAGGCTTTGAACATAGTTAGTACTATTTACAGGTATGACTCATGTCAAGATATAAGGTTAACACAGGTTGGTAGGAATAAAGAATTAAACACTGGGGAAGAGCTTGGATATGGTTGGGGTATACTGTGATGTATCAGAGCATTCATGAGGGGTTAGTACAGGAACATAGCCACTTCTTTTTTAAATAAGCTTTAAGTGATGGTTTAAAGTGGTTAGTGGATGTGATTGAGAGACTGGATTTGGGAAGGGAGTTCCATATACGAGATATATAGTTGGAAAATAAAGATTCTCCTGCAGTGTTGTTGGCCTTGGAGACAGTGAATAAGTTCTTACTGTTAGAGTGAAGTGGTCTGCTGGAACTGTAAGGAAGGATGTGATGTTCTAGTGCAGGGGATCTGGTTGGTTGTGTTACAATTTTGTGAGTTAGAGAGAGTGGGTTGTAAAGAACAATGTTGGGAAGCTCAACCCAGTCTAGTATCCTTAAAGCTGTATAATGATGTGTTCTACATGGGCAGTCAGATGCAAACTTAGCAATTTTATTATAACATGCTTCTAGCTTAGATAAGTCAGTTTTCATTAGATTAGTTAAAATTGGAGAGGCATATAGTAGAGTGGAAAGTAGATGGGTTTGTGCTAATGTAATTCTGGCCATTGAGGTCAGGAACCTTTTGTGTCTGTATAGACTTCCAAGTTTTTTATGGACGTTTTTATAGTTAAGGAGACAGGCAAGTCAAATTTTAGGTTATTGTCTATTTCCACTCCAAGAAGCTCTGTATGGGTTGTCGGGGAGATGACAGTATTGTCTTTGGCTATTATGTTAAATGGTGGGCATGAGATAGATGTCTTGTTAGGTTGGAAGAGTAATAATTTAGTTTTGTTTGGGTTCAGGATTAGATGGGCATTGGCTAACCATGTTTCAACAGAAGTGAAAGATTCCTGTGTTTGAGAATGAAGAGTTGATAGAGAAGTGGCAGCACAGATAAGTGTTGAATCATCTGCATAGTGTATTATAGAACCATGTGGAGTAGCTGTGTGTAGATTATTAGTAAAGAGGGAGAAAAGGAGAGGGCCCAAGATAGATCCTTGGGGGACACCAGTGGATAAAGGAAAGCATGGACATAGGTCACCCTGCCATAGAACAGATTGTTGATGGCCAGATAAATAGTTATTAAACCATGCTGTGACAGATGGTGAGAAGGATAGTTCAGTTAGTACATCTATTAGTTTGGAATGGGAGACCATATCAAAAGCTTTTGATAGGTCTAGAAAGATGGCTGATGTTGTTACTCCTGTGATGGTTTACGGTATTAGTGAAGGATAAGAGAGCTGTAGTGGTACTATGTGATGGGCAAAACCCATGCTGAGTGTTTGAGAGAAGGCTATTTGTTAGTAAGAATTTCATGACCTGGAGATGAATACACCTTTCGAGTTGTTTAGAAAGAGGTGAAAGAATAGCAATTGGCCAAAAGTTTGTCAGTTCTGTGCAAAGTCCCCCTTTATGAAGTGGGATTACATGGAAGATTTTCCACAGTTGAGGCCCCTTGTTTTTGAGAATGGATCTATTTATAAGGACTGATACTGTGAAGGCTATAGAGTCAACTGCAATTTTGAGGTATTCACTGGGTAAGTTATCTACAGCAAGTGTCGTAGGTTTTAGTTTCTGTAGTAGTTTTTTATAGTGGCTGTAGGAACTGGGGAGAAAGAGAATGAGGCATTGCTAGTTGTAGACTTGACTGGTTTGGTATCAGGAGTAGGAGTTTGCTGCTTGGAAAGGGCAATTATAGATTCAGTAAAATGTTTGTTAAAAATGGTAGCTATGCTATCGGAATTGTTGTGGATGTTTGGGGTTGGAGTAGTAGATTTTCCTGGGTGAAGGATTGAGTTTATAGCCGGCCAGCATTGGATGTGTAGGGGTGTTGAGACTAGAGTGACTAGGAGGGCTGGTGTTATCTGAGAGTGGTCTAGGGTTTGGGTGGATGTCACCACTAAGCAGTGGCCTAGAGGCAATGTTAGTATGTAATTTCAATCATTTGATAAGCTCATTATTGAATAAATGAGGGTTATAGTGACTATCTTTAGTAGGTATTATTTTAAGTGGAAAATATTGGAGGCTAGTAATATTGACAAGTGTTGGACATATGGTGAGATATGGACATGGAGTAGTATGGTAAGGTGGCTTTGTGGTGTGATGAAAAAAGTGGATGTCTGGAATGTGTTGCTTTGATAAGTAGTGAGGTGAGATAGTAATATGAGTGTAGTAAGAAGTGACTGGTGAAGCACGAGCATCTTATAGGTCTTAGAGGAGGAAACAGGATAACAGGAAGTGCATCTAATTGGATGGATAGAGTGTGGGAGTGTCAGCCTAGTGCAGAAGAGTAGAAGCACTGGGGGCAGGTCGGATATGAGGGCAGGGTAGGGGAGTTGGCAGAGCAAGCCAAGCAGGAGGGAGTCCAAAAAGAAAAGAAAAAAACAATCAGGAGCCAGGAAATGTAAGTAAGACAATAGACTATGTTAGAGCTTTTAAGCTTACAGAAAACAAATGTTGCTAGCAAGCTCTTTAACGATAAGTAGAGGTAAAGGAAACGGGACTAAACTAAAGTTTTGTTACCTGTTTGCATACAGAGGGAATATGGATCTTATACAATTAGTACAGTATGTTGCTACCTAGTGTCTGACTTGATACCAGCAGAGTACCATATAGAGAAAACAACATGTGGAAATGCAAGAGATCATGTCTAGAAAGATTATACATCTGTGTTAAAGCAGGTGACTGACTCTCTAAGAGACTTTGCCAGTATTACCAAGACCAATGAGAAATCCTGCCACAAAGGGGAAATGTGTTTTCCTGAATTGCTGCTCATCAGTTTGTCTAAACTGGTACTTCTAATCCAAGTCAAGACCAAAAATCCTACGAAGCAGATTTTCCCGAACAGTATCATTAAATTCAGTCCCACCTGAAACCTGTCTCTGCATAGAATGCAGACACTTCATAAAGCTTTTTACACTGGCTGGTATGGTGAAAGGCATCTCTGAAGGCTCTTAGGCCTTACTTTTCATTTTGCTGGTGTTTAAAAATAGCTTTGGGGACAAGCATTGACCACTGTAACCTCCTGTTATACCCTGAAGAAGTATGTTGCAAGCTTCTGTTGAGCCTTTTCAAATGGACTAGAAGTGTTCAGACAGAAAACAGTGTAATCAGAAATGCTTGACTTCTCAATATTCGCCTCTTTGTTACAGAGAAGAGAAATGTTTTAGTACTTTCGCCTCTTCTTAAAAGTACTCAATTTTATTTATTCCGCTGCATTTCTTACTGCTTGGTAGTAGCCTGATTAAACTGTAACTGTTCCCTAAGTCTTTTGGTTTAAGCACTTGCGCTTCATACCATTTGTTTTACATTAAGAAGGTTTGTGGGCTGCACTGTTGTGGCAGGACAGGTAGCTTACATCCTTCTAAGCTGGGAACTGCTGATTGAAGGCTCAGTGTCTGCTATTCGAAAAGTGTATTAGTTCTGGTTTAAGCACTTGGGCTTCAGGCCAGTTATTCTACATTAAGAAGGTTTGTGGTCTGCACTCTTGTGGGAGGAGAGGCTGGATTCTGCCCTTCTGAGTGGGAATTTCTGGTCACAGGCTTATTGTGCCTGCTTATTTGAACTGTTTCTTTCTGAAACTGGTGCGCCTTGTTGCTGTAGCATAGACCAGATTCAGGCCTGCTGGATCTAGCTTTGTTTGTATAACTTGAGCACTGATCCAGGCCATCTTTTTTTGGAGAAGGTTCCCCTGCACCCTAGTAACAGGAGTGTGCAGTTTGTCTGATTGAAGACTGCTGGAACAGGGCTCAGTTTTGACCTTTTTTCTGGTTAATTGGGTAGCTTGTTTAAATCAGTTTGTTCGCTTTCTATTGCTTTATATATATATATATATATATATATATATATATATATATATATATATATATATATATATATGGGTCTACCTAATAACGCCAAAACTGCAAAACACCAACGATGAGAACACCGACACTGGAAGATCGACAACGGAGATGATCAACAGTTGAAAATCCCGACGCTGAGAACACCGACATGTTAAGGTAAGTGTGGTGTTAGGGTTAGGGGCAGATTAAGTGAGTTAGGGTTAGGGCGCAGGTCAGGTGAGTGTGCAATAGTGGCACACTGTAGGGTTAGGGGTGGGTTAAGTAAGTTAGGGTTAGGGTGCGGGTTAGGTGAGTGTGCGATAGTGGCAGACCTTAGGGTTAGGGTTTGGGTTAAGGTTAGTGCATAGATAGTTGTGTATATAAGGTTTAGTGTAGGTTTGTAAGGTTTTTGGTGTGCTTGTGTTGTGTGTGTGCTTTTTGGACAGGGGATTTTTTTTGTTTGTTGATTATCGGGATTGTGGTTTGTCAGGCATGTGAAGTTTCGTGTTTTTGAACATTCGGTTTTGTGGTGTCAGTGATTTCGTTTTCGGTGTTTTCGCATGTCAGTGTTATCAGGTAGACCCATATATATATATATATATATATATATATATATATATATATATATATATATATATATAAAACAAAAATTGAACTTTATTCATCTGCTTTTACTGTATTTGTGTTTCTTCCTACTTTATTACTAGGGGCATTGACTACAACTCTGATCTGAGATATATAACAATAAGTATTCTTTTCTGTGCATTTAAAGTGTTTTTTGATTGTATCTGCTTTATATTCTGAAACAAAAAAAATACTTGTTTCCTGCCTTTCTAAGCTAGTATAGTCCAGAGAAGAGAAATGTTTTAGTACTTTCGCCTCTTCTTAAAAGTACTCAATTTTATTTATTCCGCTGTGTTTGCCCGTACCTTACTTGGATAGAAGAAGTTTCTCTGTTCACCTGTGAGAGAGGGGAGCTTTGAGCCTATTTGTCCCTGGAGGAGGGGTTTCAGCCCAGAAATTAGTAGCTTATTGGCCATTTTGGACTAATTTCTATCTCTTTCATTTCCCTGCTATAAAATCTGCATTTGCTCAGTTTTGTGAGCCTGGTAGTGCTGGTTAGCGAGGGTATAACTATTCCCGGCTCCACAAAGTCTCCTCCTCAATTTTTCCCTTGGCACTCAAGCCATTCATTTCTCAGCCCAGCACTTGCTCAAAACTCATAGCAAGCACTTATAAACCCTAGCACTAGACCTTCCTGTACTGTACAAGGATCTCTATTCGAGTTTACCAGCCATCCAGTTAAACAGTTCACTGTACCTATCCAGGCATGTCCAAAGGGCAGTTTCAGGTGTACTCTCCAGTCCAAATAGTGAATCTGGGCATTTTGAGGCAATGATACAACTGCCTCATGTACACAGACAACCCTCTCCTCCTACCATCAAACACTAACACATGCGAGAGATGCAATTATACAGCCAAACTGGAGACTAAGCTTTCTCAACCCAAGACTGGATCAGACAGTCATACTAATATCACACCACCAAACTCACATAGACCCATTAAACCAGCACCGGCAAAAAAACATACATACATACAAAAAAAACATACTCAGAGACTCTAAATAAAAATCTGCAAAAGCAACAGTGACCTCCAAAGCAGACATCCAAGCAACCTCCACCCCCCCACCCCCCAACACAAACCATGAAACACATACTTCAAAAAAAACAGTGTGTCATGCAGTCACAGCCATTAAGGCAAAATAACATACCCAACATACTAGTAATAGGTGACTCTATAGTCAGGCGCACTGACATCCTGCTCACTAGGCTGAATAAGGAGAAGGTTACTGTTAGCTGCCTGTTGGATGCCAGAATCCGCCACATAACACAAGCACTCAGGTCACTCCAGAACAAGTACAAATACGACTCTGTTATTGTCCATGTTGGTGTGAATGACTTGAGCCATACCTCCCTGGACAACATGAAAAGAGACATGGAAGAGCTCTCTGATCACATAGCCCAGGCTGGTATTACCCTGAACCTGAGTAGCATTCTGTCCTCACCAAGAATGATACCACAGTATAAAGAAAAAATTATCAATTTCAACAATTGGGCAAAGTTTCTGGTGTCATTCAAAGGGGATCCAGTGTCTGGCCACCTGGGATGACATGCTCGACAAGCTATGCTGCTTTGCTAGAGACAGCTTGCACCTGTTACCCTTAGGCTTTCGAATACTGGCCAAAGCTCTTGTCACCCCCATAGTGCCTTTTTTAGGAAAGGCTCAAAATATAAACCCACCACCATAAATAGCACAAGTAACAAAAAACTGAGGGTAATGCTACTCAATGCCAGAAGTCTAAACCTCAAAATGCACGTACTCAAGGCACTCCTCAGTATGGAGAAAATTGATATATGAGCAGTAACAGAAACCTGGCTTAAGGGTCCAGAGAGCAACCCAGCACTACCAGGCTACAACTCATACCATACATTTCGGCCACAGAACCCGGACCAAAATACAAAAGGTGGGGGCGTATCCATATTCATCAAGGATACCCACACATCAAGGCTAGTGGCACAACATGATGCTTCAGAGATCATCCATGTGCAACTAACAACAGGCAAAACTACAATTCAAATTGTAGCTTGCTACAGATCACCCACCATGTCCCAGGACCCCCATTCTGTGTTTCTGGAAATACTGGAAACATAAAGGTCCTACCAAACACCCTAATATTGGGTGATTTCAATTACCCAAACATTAACTGGGAGAACTACTCAAGTACTAACTCCCTTGCCCAACATTTCCTAGAATTTATAAACTCTAATGCCCTGCATCAACTGGTCACCATGCCCACCAGAGGTGACAACATATTGGACCTGATCATCACCAACATGGGTGACAGGTGTTCCACACCAGAGGTCAACCCCTCGCTGGTTAGATCTGACCATAAACAAATCACTTTGGATATACACATTCCGCCCCCACCCCCGGACAAGGAAACCACCATGAAAAACTTTTCAAAAGCAAACTTCACCTTACTTAAGACCGAGGTTGAATGTTTCAAAGTCCCCATGCTAAACGATAATGCTGTCCAAGCTGCAAAATCCATTAATAATGCATTTTATGGGCACCTACAAGAATGCATGGATCGTGCTATCCCAAGCAAAACCAAGACTCACTCCTCCAAGAAAAGGAAACCAATCTGGTGGACCCCTGCCATAAACAAGCTATACAAAAGAAGGAGGAAACTAGTATAAAAAAGAGTAAAATCCCAAGAAGGAAAGACATCCCTGATCAGTATCAGCAAGAAACTACGATCCCTCATAAAATCATCCAATGCTAGCTTCGAAAGAAAAATTGCCAAGGACTCCAAAGATAACCACAAGGCATTCTTTAGCTATGTCAAGAATCTAAGTGGCAATGCTCAGATCTGCTTGGAGTTAGTGCAGAATGGCACAAAATACACTGAACCGACTGATATCACCAACATCCTGGCAGACAGGTTCAGTGCAAACTTCACCCCCTTCTCACCCCCAGAAGGGCCCATAACCATACCAGAAGAATGTAGAGCCCCTGAAATCACAGACACTCAGGTTAAAACAGCCCTCTCCAAAGCCAAAAACACAGCATCAATGGGACCAGATGGTGTCCCAGTCTGCGTCCTACACGAGCTCAAAGATGAACTAACCCCTCACCTAAACACACTGTTCAAACTCAGCTGCTCCACAGGCTACGTACCCACAGAGTGGTGCACAGCAACGGTTACTCTGCTCCACAAAGGTGGAGCCACAACAGACCCCGGGAACTATCGCCCTATAAGCCTGACTAGCTTGGTCTGCAAGGCTATGGAGCGCATCATCATGGAACTCATTAACAGAGACATTGGGAACTTCCAAACACTGGACCCTACCCAGTTTGGCTTTGTTAAGGGCACATCATGCCTCCTAGACCTGGTGGACTTCTTTGAGGAAGTTACCAAGACTATAGAAGAGGGAAAGGTGGTACACACAGCCTACCTAGACCTCACAAAGGCCTTCAACACCATTCCCCATTCTGGTATTCTGGTATTATAGACAAGCTCACAAGCCTGAACATAAACCCCTATGTCACAAGATGGGTTGCCAACTGGCTCATGGGCAAAACCCACATGGTGAGAGTTGTGGGAGCTAGGTCTGACTCTAAACGGGTTACAAGTGGTGTTCCCCAGGGCTCAGTCCTAGGAACCCTCCTGTTCAGCATATACTTCTCAGAGGTACAGGCAAGCACAGGAGGACTATGGCTGACCAAGTTTGCAGATGACTGCAAAAGTACAGTTGTGTACACTTACCATAAATGTAGATGTTTGAGTGTATTCCCTGTTGCAGTCATTACAGTTGGGTAATCCTGCTGGCAGGTTGCCCTCAGCTAGCCTGAATTCCAAAGTCTTGGGTCCTGTGTCAGCTGCTGTCACCCCTTCCCTGATGTCAGGTTGTCAGGGGTATAAAAGAAGCAGCCAACACCATTTTCTTTAGTTTTTCTTGCCCCAGATGTCAGGTGCCCCCCAAAAGGGTTGCCAAAATTTATATATGTATAATTACTTGCACCAGTATAAAATTTACCTTCATCTATAAGCAAATACACTACATAGGTTGTAGAAATCAGAGAATGAAAGATAGGTTCCATCAGATGAAAAGGGGGATGGTGGGTGGGTAACCTGGACTGCAACAGTGAATACACTCGAACATCTACATTTATGGTAACTGTACACAACTGTACTATGTTCTTCGTGTTTCACTGTTGCAGTCATTACATTTGGGTAGAGTCCCAAAGCTAAGGTTGGGAGGCTGGAGCTAAACAGCATTAGGAGTGGCTATGAGGCCCTGCAGAACTGCAGTAGCAAAACCTGTCTTGGATTTAGAGTAGAGTGGCAGATGATAGTGCTTTGTAAAGGTGTGCACTGAACTCCAAGTAGCAGCCTCTAAAATGTCCTTGGTAGGTACTCCAGAAAGGCTGCTGAAGTGGCTGCAGCTCTGGTTGAGTGTGGTCTAATGCCCTTAGGTACTGGCTTGCCATGGTGTACATAGCAGAAATGAATGCAGTGGCCTATCCACTTTGAAATACTCTGCTTTGAGATAGACTTTCCTTGTGATCCTGCAGCATATGTCACTAGTAATTGTTCTGTCTTTCTGAAAACTTTGGTTCTATCCAAGTTGAATCTAAGCTGTCTGTGTACATCCAATGAATGCAGAATTCTCTCCCCCTTGTTCTGTTGATTTGGATAAAAGGTTGGCAGGTGAATAGTTTGGTTGAGAGCCACACTGGACACCACCTTAAGCATAAATGTTGGGTTTGTCCTCAGAGAGACCCTGTCTGGATAAAAAATGATAAAAGGTTCCACAGCCATGAGTGCCCGTAGCTCTGAAACTCGTCTTGCAGAAGTTATTGCTAGGAGCAAAGCTGTTTTCCAAGATAAAAACTTTATATCAGCAGTAGCAGCTGGCTCAAAAGGAGGCAGGGTGAGTTTTTCCAAGACATAGTTGAGGTCCCACGCAGGCATTGGTGATCTCCTTGGAGGTCTTAAATTTTTGGCTCCTCTGAGGTACTGCTTTAATAAGGGATGAGAAAAGATTGGTGGCTCTACATTGTAATCAGCCGAAATGGCAGAGGCATGAATTTTAATAGATGAAAAAGATAGGCCTTTGTCAAGCATCTCAGTTAAGTATTGCAAAATCTGAGGAATATTTGGCACAGCTGTATCAGCTCCTTGTGCCTGGTTCCAAGCACAGAATCTCTTCCATTTTCCAGCATAAGATTATCTAGTACTAAGCCTTCTGGCTTCCAAAATGACATCCATCACAGCTTTACTAAGAGGTGTGTTTTGTATGACTACATTATTCACCATGCTGTCAGGTTTAAAGTTCTTAGTTGGCTGTGCAGGATCTGACTGTTTTGCTGGGACACTAGATGAGGTATTTGAGGTAAGGTCCAAGCTGGGCATTGAGACAATCTCCTTAGTATTGGACACCAGTACTGGCGGGGCCAGTCTGGGGCAATCAGTATCATCTTTGGCTTCTCCTGTCTGACCTTTAGGAGTACCTTGGGGAGGAGAGGCAAAGGGGGAAATGCATACACTGATAGGTTTTTCCAGCTGAAAGATAGGGCGTCCACTTTCCATGCTTGTCTGTGATAAATCCTTGTGCAGAATCATTTTAGTTGGTAATTGTGAGGGGAGGCAAATAGATCTATGTCCGGGCATCCCCATTTCCTTGTTATCATGCTGAAGACTTGTAGATCCAGGTGCCACTCGTGGGGATCCATGAGGTTTCTGCTTAGTTTGTCTGCCAGAGTATTTTTTCTTCCTGGCAGGAATTGTGCCTGCAGATGTACTTGGTAAGTCAATGCTGTGTCCCACAAAGTCAGGGCTAGTCTACAAAGGGGGTAAGAATGTGTAACCCCCTGCTTGTTTATATACCACATGACCATGGTGTTGTCTGTCTTTATAAGTAGTCGTCCTAGATGAAGTAGGTCCTTGAAGGCTGTCAGGGCATTTTGAACTGCTAGCATCTCTTTTTGATTGATATGTAGATGCATTTGGTTTGAGGTCCATGTGCCCTGAATGCATCTTCCTGCCATGTAGGCCCCCCAGGCATAATCTGATGCATCCGTTGTTAGTGTTTGCCTGGCTGGGGGTAAGGTGAATGGCTGTCCCTTGTTTTGGTGACAAGCCTTTACCCACCATTGAAACTCCTGTTGCAGGCAGGGAATTAGAGTAATCATAGTTTCCAGGCTGTGGCAATGTTGAGTCCAAACACTTTTTAGGTACCACTGAAGTTTCCTCATATGCAGTCTTGCATATGGAATTAGTAGGATGCAGGATGCCATGAATCCCAAAGCCTGCAGAATTTTTCCTGCAGATAACTGGGCCTTTGTTGCCAACATTTTGAAATAGGTAGTCAATTGCCTTTGTTAGTCTGGCATGAGATAAGCCATCTGGGCAGTTGTATTTAAGCTGGTACCCAGGAATATTATCTCTTGAGAGGGTACTAGTTTTGATTTATTTTCATTGAATGTGTACCCTAGGCATGTTAGAAGTCTTTTCACAAATGCCAGATGCTGTAGAAGAATGTCCTTGTTTTCTGCTTGAATTAGACAGTCATCCAAGTAAGGATATATTTGTATTCCTCTTTGTCTGCAGAATGCAATTACTGGTGTCAGGCACTATGTAAAGACCCTGGGCGCAGTAGATAAGCCAAAGGGCAGTGCAGAGAATTGGTAATGCATTGAGCCAGCCTTGAATCTGAGGTATCTTCTGCATATTTGTCTGATTGGGACATGCAGGTATGCCTCTTTTAGGTCTAAAGTCATAAGCCAAGCATTCTTGCCCAGCATGGGCAGAAACTGCTGCAAAATCAACATCTTGAATTTTGGTATATCCAGGAATGTGTTCAAAATAGATAAGTCTAGTATTGGCCTCCAGGCCTTGTCCTTTCTGGGTACCAAAAACAGTCTTGAGTAAAATCCTTGTCCCTGCTCTTGCTCTGGTACTTGTTGAATGGCCCCCATGTCCATGAGGGATGAGACTTGTTTTTATGCCTCTGCAAATTGATTTTTTGGCAGATCTGGCCAGCCGTTTGCCTTTGGTAGGGTATGGAAATGGAACTTGTAGCCTTGTGACACGATATTTAGGACCCACTTGTCCTGGGTTATAATGTGCCAATTTTGAGAAAGAAGTGCTAATTTTCCCCCTAAGGGTGTTGCCAGGAGATAAGTGCTTGGTACAGGCAGGGGAACTGTTTCCTGTATGGTTGTGATTTGTCTTCACCAACTTTGGAGGTAGAAGCCCCCCATTGTTTTGAGCGGTATGAACCTTGCACCTGGGATCTGCCTCTAGGACATCTGGATCTGCCCCTTTGAGGTATGTCTGACACAGGAAAGGACCAATTCTTTGTTGGCCAGTGTCTACTAAACCTAGGTGGCTGTATTTGTAAAAAACCTTTGACCGTTTTCATAGATTTAGCTTTGTCCTCCATTTTCTTTAACACGTCTTCTGCCTTAATGCCAAACAAAGTATCATGCTGTAAAGGTGCATCTAATAATTTAACTTTAACATGATCAGGCAGATTTTGTTCCTTTAACCAAGCATGCCTCCTAATTACAGAACCTGTAATTGCGGCCCTGCAGGAGGCCTCTAAAGAATCAAAACCACATTGCAAAGTATGCTTTCCAACTTGTTCAGATGCATGCAATAAATCTTGCATTTCCTTGTTTTCTGCACATTCAGAGTTTAACAACATTTTCTGTTTAAGCAATGCCATGACATGTTGCTGATATCTGAGCATATTAAACTGACAGTTTAAGGCCCTTATAGCTAAGGTAGCAGATGTGTAAACCTTTTTTCCCCATCTATCCAGTGACCTAGAATCTCTGTCAGAGGGGGTAGGGTTTTTTGCAGCGGAAGCCTTAACTCCTTTGGGACCCTGAGAAATAGTTTCTGGGTCTGCAGCAGAGTTTTCAAAAATGTATTTATGAGAGTCAGGAACCCTGTAATATCTGTCAGGCTTAACAGGAGCTGGAGGTAAGTAGTCAGGGGTAAGACTAGACTCCAAAAACACATCATCTATAATGTCTAACAGGTGGGATGGCTAGTGGCTTGTGTTGAGGTAGTAAAAGGAAATCCCTGAGCCTCTTTTTAGATTCTGAAAAATCTTGGCTCTCCCAGTGGAAATTCTCCCTCATAGTATGTAAGGTTTCCCCAAAAGAATAGTCCTCTGGAGAAGAAGCTGAAGGTATAGATTGTTCAGCATCAGAATCCTCATAGGGGGAAGAGAATATTCCTGATCAGAAGAGGAATCAGAAGAAATGGAAACCTGATCTGAAGATTCATAGTCAGTCTCTTGCCTAGGCCTCTTATCAGGAGTGGGATGGGAACCCCTGATCAAGGTAATCAAGTCTTCGGCCACTTTGAGCATCTGTTTTTTGGGCATAGAGGCCTGACCACATGGCTCTTGAGTTTGTTTCTTTGCTTTGGAAGGTGCTTTAGTCTTTGCCTTTGAAGCTGAAGTCGGTTTGATGTAAAGATGTTTAGGTCTGAATACACCCTCAGAAGCAGGTGCCTGCTCAGTGCCTCTGGACCCATCTGGAGGGATAATATCCGAGGCTCCAATACCTTGTGTTTCCAGTGGCATGGCCGACTCCATGTGGGAGTCAGCAGCGGCCTGTGACACTAAAGTAGTGGGCATCAGGGGTTGTGAAAGTGCCTCACTGAGGACCGGCAACTGGCTTAGGAGAAGCTTTGTCGTCAGTTTTGGGCCTCGGTTGTCTATCTCTTTCCTTTTCTTTGCATTTCTTGTGAACTCCGGTAATCGGATGGCTATCCGATGACATTTCTGGATAATTAAACCGGCGTGCAAAATAGTTTAAAGCAAAATCATACCAAAGCTTAATAGTGCGTTGTTTAAATCTAGCACAAAAACGACAACCAGAAACATTGTGATCAGGGCCTAGGCAAGGAATACAGTAAGAATGAAAATCCTTATGAGGTATTTGCTTCTCACAAGAAATACAATTATTAACTTTTTCTGACATCAGTCTGGAGCAAGAAAAAAGTTTCCCCAATGGGGTACTTAGCTTTATTGAAGACTTTGGATCTGAAACTCGAACACGAAAATCTCAGGAGTCGGCCGACCGGCACTTTTGAACTGCTTCGGGCACCACGAGGCAAGAAAGACTAAAGAAAATGGCGTCGGCTGCTTCTTTTATACCCCTGACGACCTGACGTAAGGGAAGGGGCGAAAGCAACCGACGGAGGACCCAAGACTTTGGAATTCAGGCCGGCTGAGGGCAACCTGCCAGCAGGATTACCCAAATGTAATGACTGCAACAGTGAAACATGAAGAACATCTAGGGGCTATAATTGACTATCTGGCTGACACAGACATCCTCCAAAAGGGGGAATACACCAAAAGAGATGGATACCTGGTATTAAAATCATGGCCTCAAGCTAAATGCCAAAAAGTACATAGTCATCTCCTTTGGAAAAAACAAAGTACCCACAAACTACCACATAGGTGGTAGTCCCCTAAATATGGAAAATGTAATAAGGGATCTGGGGACCCAAGTAGATAGTAATCTCGCTTTTGATAATCACATTGCGAAAGTGGTTAGAAAATCCTTCTATGTGGCCCACCTAATCACAAAAGGGTTTGCATCCAGACTGAAAGAGGTCATTGTGCCCCTCTACTCATCACTCATCAGACCCATCATAGAGTACAACACCCCATTTGGGATGTACCTTACAAGATTCCTGCTACAGCTGGAAAGACCACAGAAGTACCTCACCAAGAGGATCATTGGCCTCAAACAGATGGCCTATGCAGTTCGACTGAAGAAACTCCAGCTGTACTCGGTTGCATACCGCCTACTCAGAGGTGATCTCTGCTTGACATACAAGGCCATGTACAACCCAGAATTGATGGACATGCTCCACCTAAAGAAAACCTTATCCTCTCGAGCCACATGTTCTAGGGATCTAAACCTCACCACAACAATAAATAAGACGTGCTGGAAGGATAGATTCCTGTCCCAGGGACGTCCCATGCTTTGGAACAAAATTCCAATCTATATAAGGCAGAGCTCCTCACTAACACTCTTCAAGAGAAACCTTGATGAGTGGATGGGAAACAGAAAGTTTACCCCGGGGATCACTTCAGTGGATCTGCTGGACAGATGCACAGGGAACTATTCTAAGGGGACGGCAAAAGCCAATACATTCTTGCTAGGCTTATAAATGCCTTCGAGCAGATAGCCTAGTACCTAACTATGAACCTATGAACAACTGAGTTTAATTAATTCAGACATGCAAGCTGTGCATTTTGCCTCCTTTTAGTTTTTGCTTACTATTTACCTGATATGTGCTGTATAAGAGAATGGTACTGTGCTGTGCATATGCATCAAAGACTGAATTTCTACTTATCATGCTACACAGGTGGCTGTCTTAGCATTCATTTTCATTCATTCATTCATTTGTTGATTTTACAGATTAGCTTGGGATGTTAGTGCAAGAGAGTGAGAAGTGAATTGAGGATAAGAAAAGTAGGCCTTGGCTTATGTTGTTATAGACAAAGGAAAAAACAAGAAGGAAAAATCAAAGTACCAAAAAAAAAACATGAATACAAAGAGTAATGATCCTTCTGGTTTGGCATGTTGGTGATATATAAGGAAATGATACAGGACAGAGTAGATACAGCACTGAACAAAAACTAAAGTGTTATGACATAAGGTATTTTATTAAAAAATGCATGGTGTTGAGATATTCCACCTTAGGTGGACATCTGATAAAAGAAAAAGTCTAGGTCTAGTCACCTGGTGATCCAAATTTAAGCTGGTCATAAGGGTTGCATCCCAAGCAACTTGTTCCTTGCTTCATCATTCCAGGTTCACTTTGCTGAACCTTTGGGAGTCAGACATATCCACACCAAAGTGAAAAGACTCAGTCCTACCCCCAGCTATTTGATAAAGTACTAGCTATGGCTTAGATGACCCTACCTCAATTATTGGATGGAACAGCCAACGAGGAGGGGAATAGTGAGAGGCTTATGCTGGCTTCCATATCTGTGGGAGACCAATCTGGTGGTTTAGTCAGATGATTTGATCCTATGTAAGTGTAGGTCTGCAAGTAAACAATGGCCATATGACTAGGGACCTGGTCTTAGTGATCACATACCCATGATGGTAAATCTCACCAGCAGGAGACCATAGGATATATTTGTGGTAATTATGGTGCTCCTGTCGGACACCAAGGACAAGGTTATTTCCATTCCAAGAAACACAACTCATGGCTGCCTCTGTGATGGCCAGGGCATGCATTTCTCTTGTCAGCTAATGGAAATAAATGGGTAATGATACAATGATCAGCAGCTATGGGAGGCTGAAATGTTTTAGGGCTGATATCATTAATTTCACTTACAGTTACACCTCTAAAGGTAAAGCAACCATGACAGGCAAGAATATAGACATGGTAGTGGCAAACAGGAAAGAGATTTTATTCCCAACAGTAGAAGAAATAACCAATGAAATTAACAGAATAAAGATGTTTAGTAAATTAGTAAAATCACAAGCACCAACCGGTTGTTGTTGTGTCTTGCGGCTTTTCCCGGTTAGGGGTCGCCACGGCAGAACTCCGATCCGCTAATGATTGGCAGTAGATTTTTACGTGCCGAGTTGCCAGCTCTGACGCACAACCTTCAACGAAGGTACGCTCATTCATGCATGTCTCCACACAGAAGACACTCTAAATGAGAATCGAACAGGACAACGTCATATTGTGAGGCGACAATGCTACCGCTGCACCACCATTGGTTTTAGAGTGGTTTTATAGTTACATAATGTTATTGTGAACTGCCAACACATTATTTCAAATGAAAATGTTTTATGTTGTCTTGACTAGTTTTTAAAAAGTTTTTAAAGTTGACACTTATTTGTGATAGGGAGAGGTTGAACAGTTAATTTAGTGATCATGTCATTAATGATTTGAGGCTGCCACCCACAGGTATAAAAATTCAGTCTGTTGCAACTTACAATGTTCTGAAGAAGTCCTATTACCTCTGGACGAAAGCGCTCACCTTGTGTTACTGTAAATAAAGCCTTTTGCAGCACTTGACTCTGAAGACTTCTTCCTTTTCTTTTATGTTTAGTAAATTAATCTAAGATGCAGTGATGACCATCTAGAATTGCATATGGACAGCAGGTCTATTATAATGTTTTTAACTGATTTGATGCTAACAGGGTTGAAATGAATGGTATCTGGCATGAATTCTAGATCAGAAATATTCCAAAATACAATACATTAGGTCACACAAGGAGAAAAACAACTGAAATATTACAGTGATGACCTAATTACATCTGGTGGACAACTAACAGAACAGACTGAGTTAATATTATGGAAAGCAATGATTCAACACTAAGTTCTACAGTTTCATATTTTAATGGCAACAGAATTCACCCAAATCAAATAAAATAAAGGCTATACATGACATGATACCACCAAACACTGTCAAGAAAGATATTTGCTAGCAATGGCAAAGTATAGTTCAACACTTATTAGAGGATTGTAATATTAAAAAATAAGGAAAAATTCAAAGGGAATAAAAAGTACTACAGCAATTAAAGTCTTTATACAGAGCTGGGAAGTTTCTTCATAGGATTGGATCACAGGACAAACCACTGAAACACAAACCAGTCATTTAAACTAACATAAAACTATATAAAACAGTGCATCAGTGAAAAAAGAGCAAAACACCACTAAAATATGCTTGCAGGGGGCAGAACATCATGTACCTACAGCATCCCCTCACTTACAATTAACTAACAAAACAGCTACAGAATTGCATTGAAAAAGTACAACCACTTGCATCAAAACTTTGTCCTGCCTGTCTACAACACTGCAGTCCATATTATATGGAAAATGAAAGTACAGTTGTGTACACTTACCATAAATGTAGATGTTCAAGTGTATTCACTGTTGCAGTCATTTCATTTGGGTAATCTGCTGGCAGGTTGCCCTCAGTCAGCCTGATTAACAAAGTCTTGGGTCCTGCATCAGTTGCTGTCCCTTCTTCCATGACGTCAGGTCCTCAGGGGTATAAAACATGCAGCCAACACCATTTTCATCAGTTTTTCTTGCCCCAGATGTCAGGTGCCCCCCAAATGGGGAGCAAAATATAAATATATATAAATATATATGCATGTAATTTAGAACACAACAAATATACCTCCAAATAAAAGCAAATACACCAAAAAGGCTTTTGAGCATAGCAAAAGAAAGAAAGGGTATAGTAAAAGAAAAAACAGGGGGCTGGCGGGTGAGTAACCCGGACTGCAACAGTGAATACACTCGAACATGTACATTTATGGTAAGTGTACACAACTGTACTATGTTCTTTGTGTTTCACTGTTGCAGTCATTACATTTGGGTAGAATCCCAAAAGCTATTGTTGGGAGGATGGAGCATTAGGAGCAGCTACAAGGCCCTGCAGGACAGCAGTGGCAAAACCTTTTCTGGATTTAGAGAAGAGAGGTAAATGGTAATGTTTGGTGAACGTATGAACTGAGCTCCAGGTAGCCACTTCTCTGGTAGGAACACCTCTGAGAAAGGATGCTGAAGTAGATGCAGCCCTGGTGGAATGGGATCTGATCCCCTTGGGAACAGGTTTACCATGTCGCATGTAGCAGAAACGAATACAATGGCTTATCCATTTTGAAACAGTCTGCTTTGAAATAGTCATTCCCTCTGCCCCTGCAGCAAATGCCACCAGTAATTGCTCAGATTTTCTTAGAGATTTTGTCCTGTTTAAGTAGAATCTTAGTTGTCTGTGTACATCCAGTGAATGCAGAATCTGCTCACCCTTGGTCTGTGGTTTTGGGAAAAAAGTTGGCAGATGAATGGTCTGATTTAGAGCCACACTAGCTACCACTTTAGGCATAAAGGATGGACTGGTCCTGAGCACCACCCTGTCTGGGTAAAAGATAATAAAAGGCTCCACTGCCATGAGAGCCTGTAGTTCTGAAATCCTTCTAGCTGAAATGACTGCTAAAAGAAAAGCTGTCTTCCAAGAGAGAAATTTTATGTCTGCAGTGGCAACTGGTTCAAAAGGAGGTAGGGTGAGCTTTTTCAACACAAAATTGAGGTCCCATGCAGGAGTTGGTGCTCTCCTGGGAGGTCTTAAATTTTTGGCCCCTCTGAGATACTGCTTTAGCAGGGGATGAGAAAAGAGGGGAGGCTCTGTGTTGTAATGAGCTGAAATGGCAGAGGCATGGATTTCTATGAAAGAAAGATAGGCCCTTGTGAAGCATCTCAGTTAAATATTGCAGAATCTGAGGAATATTGGGCATTGTTGTGCTTATTCCTTGTGCCTGGTTCCAGGCACAGAATCATTTCCATTTATCCACATAAGATTTTCTAGTGCTGGGCCTTCTAGCTTCCAAAATGACATCCATCACAGGTTTGCTGAGAGATGTAAATGGTGAAATTAGTTGGTTAGCCACGCTGCAAGATTCAGAATTTGGAGCCGAGTGTGCAGAATTTGATAGTTCTGCTGAGACAATAGATAAGGAGTCTGAGGCCGGTACCATGGAGGAAGGTGTGACATATTGCATAGGAGGGGGTACCAGTGTTGTTGAGGCCAGTCTAGGACAATCAGAATCATTTTTGGTTTTCCCTGTCTGACTTTTAGTAAGACCTTGGAGAGCAGAGGCAGAGGGGGAAAGGCATAGACTGATAGGTTGAAGACTTCGGTTCTGAAACTCGAAAACAAAAATTTCAGGAGTCAGCCGACCAGCACTTGCTAACTGCTTCTGCTTCGGGCACCGCGCAGCAAGAAAGACTGATGAAAATGGCATTGGCTGCATGTTTTATACCCCTGAGGACCTGACGTCATGGAAGAAGGGACAGCAACCAATGCAGGACCCAAGACTTTGTTAATCAGGCCGACTAAGGGCAACCTGCCAGCAGATTACCCAAATGTAATGACTGCAACAGTGAAACACGAAGAACATCTGCAACCATACTTAAAAGAAGTGAAAAAAAACTTAGTACAGCCCTAAAAATGAGCTCCACACTACTGTAACAACTAAATAAACATAAGCAAGTTTACAGTTTTAACAAAAAAAAGTCAGAAAGTAAGAAAACATAAAAGTCACATAAATAATAATTTGATTTCCTGTCTCCAACATTAACCCTTCATCTGTCATGACCACCACTGAAACTATGACCACAGCCCCACTCCCTTGAATCAGTGACAGTCATATTCTAATGACAGTTCAACAAGCCTGTGAACAATCCTAAACAAAGTGCAAGATGGCAGACAAAAAATATATAAGTTTAGGCAAATAGGTCGTTCTTATCTGTAGAAAATAGCTATTCATATCAAAATGGAAAGACCAGCAACAGAAGTACAGGCCTGTGAACATTTTTACAGATTTAAAATTAATATTTCTTTAGAAAAGTGTTTACATTAATAGACTACCACAAACTACGGGAAAAAAATATTTAATAATTTCAAACCAAAATCTCCTTTTAGAACACAAATATGGTCACTTATGTATTTAGAGTACAGCATAAAAGGCTAAGTCAAAACATAGTGACTATATTTAAAGACATCCAGGGCACATGCAAGAAAGGGACATGACACCTTGAAGTAAATTATGTGAACATGGTAACAGAGTAATCGGTTCCAAGGCTCTTAAAGAAGGAGAATGAATCAGAAAGAAAAGGATGCAGTTTTACAAATGGAAAATTCCTAAATGACTGATAAAAAAAAAAACAGAAATCGCAAAAAAGAATAAAATCAATGAAGATGAATTAAATGATTAAACAGATGGCATAATAATTACTTGCAGAAAAGAGTAACAGTGATAACTCCAAAAACACTGGTGAGGTAGTATTTTACCAGTGAAGTACATCTAGGAATGGTAAGAACATAGCCAATGTATAGACAGGAGATCTGGGTCCCTGGGAAGGATGACATGACATGGAAAACATTACATGACTCACTAGTTTGCCTAACTAATCCATAAGAAAATAAAAGTGTCATTGACCAGCGGTCAGAGTTATCAGAAACAGCATGAAAGCACATCAAGTATGCCAGGATAGAACAGATGCTGTTTGTTGGCACTGAGATTGATATTCTAGATTTGCTGTTGTCCCAGTAAAGTGTGCATCATATAGTGCTACAATTCTAGCACTGCGCAAGACATCATGTTGTTCAACACACATCTCACAGTGTCCATAATGCATAAATTCAAAACATTTTGTGACACTCAAGGAACAACCACAGAAGCATGATTCCATTACGGTCACAGGAAAATGATCTAATGGAAGGATTTGTGGTAATGCAGGGATGACAATAAGAGCTCCCAATATCAAAGGAATGTCATGGAGAAATGTTACACAGCATCTTAACAGGGTAGAGAATGACAGTGCATCCAACAAGAGAGACAACATTAGTCAGCTAAGAAAAAAACATTTGTCACTGAACCAAAAAAACAAGCTAAATAATATGTGAAAAAAAGAAAACTTCAGACAGAAGTACAAAATGAAAAGCCATGTAGCTTATAAAAGATAGGGCAAGGATTGTTCCTTCCAGGAAAAATGGTCCATTTTAAAAATAACTAACTAACTAAATAAATAAAGGGCAAAACAACCATTCACTACTATGTTACCCCAGGGTAATGTTTATTTTTTTTATAAAAGACATTAAGGCTCTTATGATAAAAGCAAGTAATGGACACCTTATTCAATTTTCATTTTAAAACATTCAGTTATTCTGATTTACTGTTTTACCCAGGACAGTAAATGACAAGCAATATAGTAAAGGTTCTTCATCTGGCAATAACCTGAAGTAGTAAACATTTGGCCAGGTCATACAGAACTGTAAAAGCACTTCCTTACTTGAAAATTGGGTCTGCTATGCTATAATATGTTTTTCTTTTATATGCAAAAAATATGTAAATATTTACATACAGTAACTGTTTCTGTCATGAAATACGCTGTTAATTTTTGAAGTTATTTCAAATTTCTAAAGTTTTAAAAAGATTACTAAAATACATAACTTCAAACAAAAAAGGTTGTCTTAAAAGTAAAAAGAGAATGATGTTATGGCCTGAAGATGGACTCACTTAAATACTCGGTTTGGTCACTTTTATCTGTGTAACCAAAATCTCTGAAGTAGTGCTTCTGTGTTATGGAACAGTAAATAATAGGCAAAGGCTTTTCCTGTGGCACACATCCTCAAAACAAATGGTTAAGATAATGGGCAACATATAGAAAGATCACCCTGTACTCATGGAAACTGTTGCAGCCAAAAGTAGCTGCTCCCTGAATCATGGGAAATGCAGTTCAGAGATATGTTAGCTACACTAAGGAAAGACATTATTATCAGCTAAGCTGCATGCCTCTGGAGCATGTGATGGTACCAGTCAGCACTTTCCTGCAGTAATCACCACTGGAGGCACATGCATAGTGTTTGCGCAGGCATCCTCCTCATTCATTTTCCTACACACATGCACACACTCAACATACATACACACACACACACACACACACACACACACACACACACACACACACACACACACACACACACATTAACCCAAGACAACTCATCCCCCTGCGTACATTCATACATGCAGCCACACATATACATACGAGCACATACCCCACCACTACTACCTGCCTGCTAAACTGGCAGCACTTAACCTGCAACATGATTTTACTCACTGAAATTAATGGGTGAATGCAAATGTTTAACTGATTGAATTAGCTTGGCAGTCTGTGCTATTTCCGATGGAGAACACATGGATAGGCCACACACCCAGAATACCTCATTAGCATGTAGCTTGGCTGAGGAGAAGGCACATTGCAAGGATACTACAAATCATCTAAAATCACTGTGGAGGGCGTCTCTAAATAGGAAAGTGTTACGTCTAGCAGGAAAGTAACAGTGTTAAGGCTTACCACTGGCATTAGGCCTTTTTGAAACCCAGGGGAGGTTTTTGCCCAAAGCTCTTGGAAGTCAGGTTTGTCTCTGTTTTACTCCATGATTACATGACTGAGGGCATGAGCAAAGCAACTGACTGGTGCCATGATCCAGGATGTAAAGTGAATGCAAAGGTATCTACTTAACACACACACACCATCTTATTCACAATCTATTACATACAGTTCTAAAATTAGAATATGAACCCAGTGAAAAACAAAGGATTCACTGTTCCTTTACAAGCTATCTTGAGTTGATGCTTTGTGATGTGTTTTTCTAAATAGTGTATGTCCTTTTTAATGAAGTGGAATCTCTGAGAGATTATTCCATCTATACAAAACATGTCTCTTAAAAGATGTGCCTTTAATGCACTTTTTACAGTTTTCATGCTGTATGTGGACCATGCAGGTCATGAGGTTCATGTCCTCAGATGTGAAGAAACCACATCTTCTGACATGAAGATGACATCATCTGTTTTCAAGTAAATTAGTAATAATTTTATTTGTTAAAATTACCTCACCCTTTACCCAGTTTTGGATTAACACTGGTATCTGTAGATTTAGAATGATTTATAAGAGTAATTTTATTGAAATAACTTTGACTAGTCATTTTTCAGTTTCTGCCTTTTGACTTTCCTCCTTCAAAGGTGAAATACTCAGTAGTCTGAGCTACTCGGATGAAATGTGCTAGTGAACAGATGTATAAACTAGGCTTCTGGTTTATCGTCACATGCTAAAAATTATTACAAATCATTTATATCCAAATCTTCCATAAAGAGCAATTGATGCAGGTATCAATCACTTGCCCCTCTTTTGCAACTAGAAGGTCATGTGTCATCTATAGCAGTCTGGCATTCAAAGAAAGAAATGCAAACAATACAAGAAATAAATGGCTTCTCTGACAGAAAATTGTAGATCAAACTGCTTTGATTTTGTTGTAGTTATTCACTTTGCACACTTTATCCAGGTTCTGCAAAAATTTATATATCTGTTGTGATTCAGAACTCATCCATTTCCTGGTACTACCATGACAATAATATGTTTATCTATGGGTTTATTTTCAAAGTAGGGAAGTTGCCAGGGGAAACCATTTTGTTCTTTCAGCAAATGCATATCCAATACAATAACATCCTCACAAAAACAATAGTCATAGAAAGAGGCAGAAAGCTGCTTCTGCAACAAGAGACACAGGAACTGTAGTTCTGACTTTAAGGCAGCTGCTATGCCTAACTTTTTTATATTCTGAATATTCTGAAATAAACTGTATAATAATAAGCCACAATATGATCTTATAGTGATAAATCAAGTAATCCATTTTCACCATCAAACCAATGCCTGGGTGACAAGATAACATATTCTACTAGAAGCTGTGCAGATGCAGGCAAGTAGGCAGGATAAAATGCTGTAATAACTCAGATAAATAAAAACGTAAAAATGTTTAGAAAGGGAGCAACCAAGGGAAATCAGTTGAATACTTCTCTTTTAAATAACAACAGATGAGCAAGCTGCACCATGTATGTAGTTGTTAAATGAAGAGGAAGTCAGGGAACATTTCCTTACAATTATTATAATGTAGGTAGTCATACTGGTAAAACATGGTTGCTGTTTCATCTCTAATTTAGTCAACATATTCAAAGGTTATGGAACAGACAACAGTTTACCAGAGGAGTTAAGATTCACAATAAAAGTAATACTATACAGTTGCGCCATTCAAACTAGCGAGACAATGTGGTTTCTCACTAAAGCTAGTTGTTTGCATTTCTACAGCATGTATATGATATAAGAGGTATACTAAAAGGCTGGCTCAGTAACAAAAAGTTGGGCCCAACCATCAGTATCACTAGTGACCAAAGCTTGAGCTCAGGCTTAGATCTCTCTGGAAGGGTCAGACAGGAGAGGGTAGCATAAAGCAGTTGATAGCCTGTTCTCTTATCCCAGGGATGGGAGGGGGAGGGCATACAACCACTGTCCATGCAACATCTGTTTGATGTTATGACCCTGCAGGCAGCCTACTTTACTGGGAATGTGGCACAACATGATTTTACTGCATAAGCCACTTCCCTAATTCATGGACTTTGACTGGTCACCACAAACATGAAGGCTCTCGGTGCTATGTTCTGCAACTCCTCAAGGGATCCTTCACTGGCCAGCCACTGTAAGTTAGTACAGCAAGGTCATCTCCCCGATGGTGGTAGGGTTATGTCAGATAGCCTGAAAAAGTACAATTGGGGAATCCAGAGATATTCTGGTGTAGTTAAACAGGGGACCTGCCACAGAGCTAAGTGGGATTTGATGAAACGAGAGGGGTAAAACAAGGAGAGGCAAATCACCTTCTAGTAGCAGAAGTCTTAACTGCTCACCTTTTAGGAAGCTGCTGCAGCCATAAAAGTTTGAAAAAGCAAATTATGCTGCTGAACTCTTGGTCAGTATTTCCAAAATGAATATCCAGTACAGCAGTGAGCAGCCATTTGCATCTTATTAAACTGCTACTTTTACTACGCAGATGTGCAAAGCAGATATACAAATTCAATTATTCCTTTAATCAAGAGCATACAGATTCCCCAAAAATCTACTCCAAAGAATCTTGTTTGGCAAGGCAGATTGAAACTTTGTATTATGTAGCATAGCAGAAAACTATACCTATGTGTGAGAAAGGCTTGTTAGCCTTAACGCTTGTTTACCATTGGTGAACAGTCAAGAGTAAAATGCTTGAATGAATGTATACAGTTAAGGGGATGGTGGTTTCAGACAGGAGTATGTACATTACTAGAGAGGACTATGCCAAGAAAATAAGACATTGTATTCCTCTTCAGCATGCCACAACATTTCTATGTATGACATTACCATGTGATAACCAAGCACTTTTAATTAAAAACAAAACAACAAGATTTAAAGTTGCTTCGGATATTCACAGTAACCAGACAGCACCAAGACATGACCCTCTACCATGGAAACTGGGTAAGTTGAATCTGCAGTAATTGTGTGTTGCTGTCCCACTAACGCTCAGATTAAGAATGCCCAAAGATGTGCTGTAGAAATGGCACTGTACTAATACAGTAAAGTATAGTTTTGTACCTACCATAAATGTAGATGTTCGAGTGTATACCCTGCTGCAGTCATCACACTTGGGTTATCCTGTCATCAGGTGGTCCCGCAGTCAGCCTGAATTCCAAAGTCTTGGTCCGGCATTGGTTGCTGTCGCTTCTTCCCTGACGTCAGTGCACCAGGGGTATATAAGAGGCATCCAACGCCATTTTCTTCAGTTTTTCTTGCCCCAGATGTCAGGTGACCCCCCCAAAAGGTGGTCAGTAGATAGTACCAAAAATAAAAGTATAGCACAAACAAAATATCCCTCCAGCTATAAGCAAATACACCACAAAGATTGTATCAGATTTTAAGGTATTGAAAGGTTTTAGTTAGGTCAGAGGGGATGGAGGAAGGGTAACCTGGATTGCAGCAGGGTATACACTCGAACATCTACATTTATGGTAGGTACAAAACTGTACTATGTTCATCGTGTTACCCTGCTGCAGTCATCACACTTGGGTAGAATCCCAAAGCTAAGGATGGGAGGTGGAGTCAAACACGGTTAGAGGAGGCTAGGAGGGCCTGCAAAACTGCAGTGGCGAAGCCAGCTCTAGTCTTAGAGTAAAGTGGTAAGTGATAGTGTCTGGTGAAGGTGTGTACTGAATTCCAAGTTGCAGCTTCCAGAATATCCTTGGTAGGCACCCCCCTGAGGAAGGCTGTTGATGTAGCTGCTGCCCTGGTGGAGTGGGGCCTAATGCTAGCAGGAACTGGTTTTCCATGGTGGGTGTAGCAGAAACGTATGCAATGTCCTATCCATTTGGAAATGGTCTGTTTTGAGATAGCCTTTCCTTGTGATGCTGTAGCATAGGATACAAAAAGCTGGTCAGATTTTCTGAAAACCTTAGTTTTATCCAAGTAGTAATGTAGCTGCCTGTGAATGTCCAAGGAATGCAGGAGTCTTTCTCCTTTGTTCTGCGGATTTGGAAAGAAGGTGGGTAAATGGATGGTTTGATTTAGAGCCACACTGGATACCACCTTAGGCATAAAAGAGGGGTTAGTTCGTAGAGAAACTCTGTCTTGATGAAAAATGAGGAAAGGCTCTACCGCCATTAGAGCCTGAAGCTCTGAGACTCTTCTGGCTGAAGTAATTGCTAGCAGCAGGGCAGTCTTCCATGATACAAACTTTAAGTCAGCTGAGAAAGCTGGCTCAAAAGGAGGTAGCGTAAGTTTTTCCAGAACAAAACTGAGGTCCCAAGTTGGTGTTGGTGCTCTCCTGGGAGGCCTAATGTTTTTGGCCCCTCTGAGAAACTGCCTTAGAAGTGGATGTGAAAATAAGGGAGGATCTGTGTTGTAGTGAGCTGAAATAGCTGAGGCGTGGATTTTAATAGATGAAAAAGAAAGCCCTTTGTGTAACATCTCAGTTAAATATTGTAGAATCTGAGGTATGTCCGGCTGAAGGGTATTTTGGCCTTTAGCTTGGTTCCAGGCACAAAACCTTTTCCATTTGTCTGAGTAGGCTTTCCTGGTGCTGGGCCTCATGGCCTCCAGAATAACATCCACAACAGATTGTGAAAGAGGAGCTGGCTGGTTGCTTAGGTGATTTGCCATGCAGCCAAATTTAAGGTTTTGAGCTGGCTGTGTAGAATCTGACTGTCTTGCTGTGTGAGCAGATGAGTAATTTGTGGTAAAATCCATGGTGGGCCCTGAGCCATATTCTGTAATAGTGGGTACCAGTGCTGGCGTGGCCAGTCTGGGGCAATGAGTATCATTCGGGGTCTCTCCATCCTGACTTTCAGCAGCACCTTTGTGAGAAGGGGCAATGGAGGGGGAAGGCATATACTCTCAGCATTTTCCAACTGAATGAGAGTGCGTCCACTTTCCAAGCTTGATGATGAAATGTCCTTGTGCAAAATTTTGTTAGCTGATAGTTTTGGAGGCTGGCAAACAGGTCTGTGTGTGGGTGCCCCCATTTTTGAGTCATCATTGCAAATACTTGTGGATCCAGTTTCCACTCATGGGGATCCATGATGTTTCTGTTTAGGTCGTTGCCAATGTGTTCTTTTTTTCCTGGCAGGAATTGAGCTTGTAATTGAACTTGGTAAGCCAGTGCTGTGTTCCACAAGGTCATTGCTTGCCTGCATAGAGGGTAGGAGTGTGTACCCCCTTGTTTGTTTATGTACCACATTACTGTGGTGTTGTCTGTCCTTATTATAAGCTGTCCTGGATGTAAGAGGTCCTTGAAGGCTGTCAGGGCATTCTGTACAGCTAGCATTTCTTTTTGATTGATGTGCAGATTCCATTGATCTGCAGTCCATATGCCTTGAACGCACCGTCCTGCCATGTGTGCCCCCCAGGCATAGTCCGATGCATCTGTTGTCATAGTTTGCCTGGCTGGGGGTAAGGTGAAAGGCTGACCCTTGTTGAGGTGACATGCCTGTGACCACCATAGAAACTCCTGTTGAAGGCAGGTAATGAGAGGTATCATTGTTTCCAAGCTGTGGCTGTGTTGAGTCCAAACGCTTTTTAGGTACCATTGTAATTTCCTCATATGCAGTTTTGCAAATGGTATTAGTAGTATGCAAGATGCCATGAAGCCCAAGGCCTGCAGAATTTTTCTTTCAGGGAGTTGGGTCTTGGTTGCCATTGTTCTGAAGTATTGAGTTAGTTGTAGTTGTTTGTCTGGCATCAGGTAAGCCATCTGGGCCGTTGTATTCAAGCTGGCACCCAGGAATGTCATATTTTGTGAGGGCACTAGTTTTGATTTCTTTTCGTTTACTGTGTACCCTAGGCAACTTAGAAGGTGTTTTACAAAAGCCAGATGTTGTAAGAGAGTGTCCTTGCTTTCTGCTTGGATGAGGCAGTCGTCCAGGTATGGGTATATTTGAATTCCTCTTTGTCTGCAGTATGCAATTACTGGTGCCAGGCATTTTGTGAAGACCCTGGGTGCAGTAGATAAGCCAAAGGGCAGTGCAGAGAATTGGTAATGGGTTGAACCTGCAATGAAGCAGAGGTATCTTCTGCAATTTTGTCTGATAGGGACATGCAGGTATGCCTCCTTGAGGTCCAAGGTTACTAGCCAAGCTTTCTTGCCCAACATGGGAAGAAGCTGCTGTAGTGTTATCATCTTGAATTTGGGTACTTGCAAGAAGGTGTTTAGAATTGAAAGGTCCAGAATGGGTCTCCAAGCATTGTCCTTTCTGGGGACTAGAAAGAGCCTTGAGTAAAATCCTTGGCCTTGCTCCTGTGTAGGTACCAGTTGAATGGCTCTCATGTCCATGAGAGCTGTAATTTGTTTTTGTGCCTCTGCCCATTGATTTTGTGGCAGGTTTGGCATTCCTTTTATCCTTGGCAAGGTGTGGAAATGGAATCTGTATCCTTGTGAGATAATGTCTAGGACCAATTTGTTCTTTGTGATGATGTACCAGTTGTCTGCAAAAAGTGCTAATTTTCCTCCCAAGGGAGCTGCCAAGAGAGTTTTGCTTGACAGTTTGAGGTTTAAGTCATTGTGTTTGCCTTCTAGTAGTTTGGGACCTGTCTTCTCCTCCCTTCTGTGTTGCAGTGCCCCATTGGTGAGGTTTGTAAGGGTTTTGTGCTTGTCCTCTGCCCCTTGGGCACCTGTATTTACCCCTCTGTGGTCTGTCAGAAGCTGGAAAGGACCAATTTTTTGTTGGCCAATTTCTGCTGAAGCGTGGGGGCTGTACCTGTAAGAAATCTTTGACCGTCTGCATAGATTTTGCCTTATCCTCCATTTTCTTTAAAACCTCTTCTGCTTTAACCCCAAATAAGACATCCTGCTGTAAGGGTGCATCTAGTAACTTTGCTTTAACATGATCAAACAGAGTTTGTTCCTTTAACCAAGCATGCCTATGTATAACAGACCCAGTAACAGCTGCTCTACAGGAAGCTTCCAAGGAATCAAATCCACATTGTAAAGTATGTTTGCCCACCTGTTCAGCTGCATGCAACAGATCCTGCATTTCCTTGAACTCAGACTGTTGAGGCTGCGTGCTCATCTTTTGTTTTATTTGAGACATTAGGAATTGCTGGCATTTAAGCAAGTGAAATTGACAATTTAGTGCTCTCATAGCCAGAGTAGCTGAGGTGTAAACCTTCTTCCCCCACCTATCTAGTCCTCTGGAGTCCCTTTCAGAGGGTACAGGATTTTTGGCCATAGAAGCCTTAGCCCCTTTGGGACCCAGGGAGATTGTCTCTGGATCAGCAACAGGGCTTTTGTAAAGGAATTTGTGTGAGTCAGGCACTCTATAGTATCTATCTGGTTTGGCTGGAGCAGGAGGAAGAGAATCTGGATTTAGACTAGATTCTAAATAAACATCATCCACAATGTCTAAAACTGGGGGGGATAGCAAGTGGTCTGTGCTGGGGGAGTAAAAGAAACTCTCGGAGCCTTTTCTTTGAGTCAGAGTAGTCCTGACCTTCCCAGTGGAAATGTTCCCTCATGGTATGTAAGGTTTCCCCAAAGGAATAGTCTTCACGGGGAGAAGCTGAGGGAATGGAATCTTCAGCATCAGAATCTTCATAAGGGGGAAAGGAGTAATCCTGTTCCTCAGAGGAGCCTGAGGAAATAAACACTTGATCAGAGGAGGCATAATCCTCCTCTTGTCTAGGCCTTTTGTCGGGGGGGGGGGTTGGGAACCCCTGATTAAAGAAATCAAATCTTCAGCCATTTTAAGCATCTGTTTCTTAGGCATGGGGCCTTGAACTGGAGACTGAAGTGCAGTCTTTTTTGGTTTTAGAGGAGTCTTAAGCTTAGCATAAGATTTTATGGTGAGAGTAGTCGGTCTGAAGACACCTTCTGAAACCGAAGGTGTTTCTACAGCACTGGCTTCTCCTTCTGCAATGTCGTCGGTAGGGCCTAAAGAAAATGGCTGCGTCGGCCTAGAACTCTCTGCTAGAGAATCCAAAGCGTTCTGGGGTTCCAATTCTGTGATAGCCAGGGGCTGTGTAGGCGCCTCACTGAAAACCGGAAGACCGGCGACCGGCCCAGCCAAGGCCTCGGAGTCTGGCTTGGATCTAGGCTGCCTGTCTTTATCTTTGCATTTTTTATGCACGCCGGTAGTCGGTTGCTCCGACAGCATAGTGTAATTAAATTTCCTACCGAAGTAGTGTCGTGCGAAATCAAAGCGTCACTTTATAGTTCGCTTATTGAACCTAGCACAAAACTGACAACCAGTGACGTCGTGGTCTGGGCCTAGGCAAGGTATACAATAAGAATGAAAGTCCTTATTAGGTATTTGCTTCCCACAAGAAATGCAATTGTTAACTTGTTCTGACATCGGACTGAGGCAAGAAAAGGTTCCCCAACAGGGTACTTAGCTTTGAAGACTTCGGACTGAAACTCGATTCGAAAATCTCAGGTGTTGGCCGACCGGCACTTGCGAACTGCTTCTGCTTCGGGCACCGCGCGGCAAGAAAGACTGAAGAAAATGGTGTTGGATGCCTCTTATATACCCAAGTGTGATGACTGCAGAAGGGTAACACGATGAACATCAGCCTGTCACTAATGGAGCTGCCAGACTATGTCAGAGTATTAACAACTATGGGCAGTTACTAGGAGTGCTACCCATTTGTGATCAACACAGTATAATTCCATGCGACATCCATTCCGCAAATATGAATCATAAGCTTAACGTAAAGACCACAGTGGCATTACACATACCAAAAATCAGGTGGCCAGAAAAGCCTAAGTGTGGGCCTCAGCACTGTTACACAGGTCTACAAAAATGCAAAGTAGAAGAAACAGAGCTAGGACATGTACAGGCAAATTTGTCGGGCTGGATACTCACTACTTGTTACACACACAGAGTAGGATTGGGAGGGTATGAATCAACAACGCTCTAGGGAGGCTGGGAGTCATTCAGGAAAAAAAGAAACTATGAAATTAACTCATTTACAATGCCTGAGTACTGTCTTATACACTTGCATGCCTGAGGCCTTCATTTAAAATTCATCACAACAATCAGTACAGCAGGGAAAATGAAAAACGTCCCTAGTGATTAACCAATTTGCTTAATTTCACACCTCTTGATACTTGAGGGTTTCCTGCTGCCAGCATCTTTTGTCCTTTTCCATTTTGAAAATGCAGTTATAAAGTATTCTTTTAAACAAATCTAAAAATCTGGAAATTACAATAGTTAAAAAGACAGAAAAAGAAAAACAGTTAAGTTGCTTAGCATACACTCATCTTTCAAGATGTTATAGTATGGTAAGTTTTTATCTAGTCATAGCCTAAATAAGTAAGAAAAACACTGTTACAAATAACACCATGAAATAGCCATAACTCTAGAAGTCCTTACCCCTACTATCAGCACCAGTTTTGTTAATGAAGTTGTGATGCAGCTGCACAATTAAGACACTGAGTACCAGTGCAAAGATTGTCTGGCATTGTGTAAACTTCATTTAATATCAGGAAGTACCCTATAAAGCATACTGTTCATCTTCCCAAATATTTAAGGACACCCCTAATTTTCACTCAAAAGTTCATACTATACATCCAAAAATTGGACATGTTTGATAAGTTCTAAGTTAATAGTACTAGCATTTCAAAAATGTCCCCAATTTATTTACAGAGACCATGTCATAAGGACTCAGGCTACACAGTAAGACATTCCCAGCTGTACATTTGGTTGGGGACACATGACTGAAGTGACATTTAGCTGCAGAGACATATCTCTGCTGCACATTCACTGTGGGTTAAGAGATGCACAAAGTGCCATGCCCACAGCTTCAATAACCAAATGCACAGGGGGAAATAATGTCCAAGGCCCCCCAAGGCACCAAGAGATAGCAGGCAGTATGGCAGCCATCAGCATCAGGCTGGCCAGTGGGCATGTCAATGCAGTAAAAATGTAGCCCACAATGGCCAGTGCCACTATTATTGCTGTGTTTAGACACTGTATGGGGCAATGGTCCAGAAAACATTATCTAAAACACACACAGGAGCATAAGACTGACTCAAACTGCATGCAGGATTTCCTCCATGCTGTAGCACAGTTCTACATGTTATACTTAAGTAAACGTGCTGTACACCAAGCACAATACATTTTACATCCCGCCTGTCCACAAGCACTTGTTTACTGAAGCTGTGGGCATTGAACTGTGTATTTCTCTTTGCCACAAAACAAAAAAAGCTAACTCCAAGACTGCTCAAAACACACAATAAGAATTTTAGTTTAGTTTTGAGTGGTCTTGGAGTTAGCTTTTTTTTTTATTGTATCCTTCTAAATTCTAGTTAGTCACTGCATTACCTTCATAGTGGAACTGTTTCTCTTTGCCCAGTGGGAGTTTACAGCAGGCAAAGTCCTATACCATACCCTTGCAAGCACTTGGTCCCCCTCTATGAACCAGGAAACCTATAACACATACTTAAACATAGTTGAGAAACTCCCCATTCAACCATATAATAACACTATCAATTGGGAATTATAACATGACCCCAAACATGCAGGCCCAGAGATTCCTGGACTTTATAAATAACCAGGGGTGCTAACATCTAAGACCTGATATTTACAAACATGGAAGAACTTTGCACCCCTCTTTCCCACTCCATGTAATGTCCTCACTGGTCATGTTGGACCATAAAGTTTCTCTTTTGAAATAAAAATAAAACCTGAGACGCCAGTTAACCCTGGAACTTTTAGGAATTATTCTGAGACAAACTTCCTACTATTAAGTTACATCCTAGCAAATTTTCAAGCCTGACCCCGAACCCTGAAAACACAGCTACCTATGCAGAACTGTTCAAGAAACCCAGTACAATCATGTTAATGGCTGCAGAGACAAATGCAAAAGAAAAGAGCTACCCCGGGGGGATCTCAACATCAACAAGTTGTACAGCAAAAGGAAGAACATCATGGCAAAAATTAGGAAGTGAAATGCCAGCAGGCTAAAACTACATCAACAATCTAATCAAGCAACTTAGGGGGATATTCAGGTCTAATAAAGCCAAAAAAGTCAGTTGCAAATTTACCCCCTTCTTGCCAGACACCTCAGGAAATACCATCAACCATAACAACCACAGCATTCACTATGGTACAGGTCCACAATGCACTCTCTAAGGCCAAGAACACTGCATCAATGGGCTGGATAACATCTCATGATGCTTCCTTAATAGCATGACACATGACCTATAAGAAGCACTAGAATCACTGCTAAGCATAGCCTTTATATAGGCTTTGTACAAAGTGAAAAGAGCTACAGAACTGGGTAACTGCCGTGGAAAGAATTATGATGGAAATGATACACAGTGACATAGGCAATCTTATGACACTGGATCCAACCCAGTTTGTATAACCAAGGTCAGGTCGTTTCTACCCACCCTGGTGAACTTCTTTGAGAAGATCATGGATGAGAGGAAAACTGTGCACATTTCTTCTCACAGAATCATAAAATGTATCTATAAATGCTTATGTCAGCCACTGGACAGCCAGATGGCTCAAAGATAGGACCCAAGAAGTTAGGACACGGGAATCTACCTCCACAAAGAACTCAGTCACTAGTGGAGTCTCCCAAGGCTCAGTGCTGGGGCCATTGCTTTTAGCATCTATTTCAATAAAAAAAGGCCAACATCAAGGGTCTCTGGCTGACTAAGTTTACAGACAATTGCAATGTAGGCACTGTCATAGAATCCTCCAAAGACACAGAAAGATGGCCTGACACAGACTAATAACTGGAGCCAGAGACCATTTCTAAAACTGCCAAGAAATTCATTATAATATCCTTTTGAAAGATGGTTACCTCTTGAAATTACCACATTGAAAATGCACTCCTAACAGTAGACCCAGTGGTCGGGGATTTATGGGCAATGGTAAACAGTAATCTGTTCTTTGATAACATTGTGTTTATGGTAGTAAGTAAATAATTCTATGTTATGCAACTTGTAAACAAGGGTATGGCATCTAGGTCCAAGGACGTCACTATTCCACTGTACTTGGCCCTCATAGGTCCCAAGAAGTTAGGACAAAGAGGCCAGTACAAGGCCTCTTCACTATGTACCTAACCAGGCATACAGAACAACTGGAGCATCTACATTGGTTCTTCAGAAAAAAAAATACAGGGTGTAAAGAACATGCGCTTTGTGAACTGTCTCAAAGCCCTATCCCTAACTTTGACTCCTATGGGCTGCTGAGAGCCAATCAATGCCTGGCATACAAGGCATCCTCTTATCCTGGTCTGATGGACCTGCTGCATATCTGCATAACAAACAGCATCAGAATTACCCAATCTAGGGACCTAAACATCTGCAACATAAATAGGATGCATTGGAGTGACAGGTAAATGTCTTAGAGACTACTCCTTCTCTGGAACAGGCTTTCCATCCATGTGAAGCAGAGCTCTTCCTTAAGGTTATTCAAATGTAGCTTGTCCAATGGATGTGGAATCAGAAATTCCCAATTTATAGTGCAGGACAACCGCACCCACAGATTCAAAAAACATGTTTATTTCACCATGGTTTGGCATTTCCTACATTTTAACACCACTCTGGGGCTATTTAGAGCTTTTTAGATATTTTTATAAGCAATTTCTGACTCTGACTGACCACATGGGGTCTGGCATCTTGAAATAACTCTGACTGTTTAGTCGGCCTCTAAGTATCCCAGAATGCACTGTTTGACTCCAAAAAATTGCATCAGATTTGCCACATTTTCCCTAAAGCTCCTGATTTTACAGGCATTAACTGCTGTGTTATAGTCATGTACTTTTGGTTAAAATGTTATCCTTTTTCAGTGACTACTTCAAACACAAACAGTGCAAATGCTACAGAACAGAAATGAAAAGTGCATTGTATTGCTCTTTCTTCTTAGAAATGCTAACTTGATTTCTTTTGTGAAGGCTGAAATCTAGTTCTTCAAGGCATCTCCCCTCCCACTTCACACCTACCTTCTTTAGCTGTCAAAAAGCTAAGGGTAATTTGAAACCATTATCTGCATGTGATTGACAGCTCACAGCAGGTGACCAGACTAAAGTACTATTTTCTTGTCAACCTTTCCTTCCTTACAGTGGGAGATTTATTTTGCTGCACTCTTCCTGTCAAATTTAGAACCAAGCTCCATATCACTGGGAATAATCACTGTTTTGCAAAGCATCAAACTCCCACTTATTTTTCCTTCCTGTTTGGTTAAATAGCTAACAAATGACACACTATAAACATGAAATATTTCACAGACTTGCATGACAGCACCCACATGCTTTTTCCAAGTGGTAATTTAAGAAAATTACGGTTATTGCATACTTCTTGTAATCTGATGCAGTGTTGTTGATTAATTGTGACAGACATCTGCTTATGTAAAAACATGCAATTAATGTCTATGCATGGTCATTGCAAATTTATGCTCTTAGTTTTTGCATCTGTTACTGTGCATCTGACTGTACTTTGTCACATATCAGTTGGGCTCTTCAGAAAAGTGAGATTATAGTCTGACATTTTTGCTAGGTTAAGAGTGGGCTGGGCAAGGCAGCTCTGACATCACAGTGTGGGAGGTCCACTGGCTCTTCTATACAGCATGCAAATCAGGTGGGGATTACATCACTTTGAGGGAGGAAACGTCTGGTAGCTAGAGCAAGAGCTCTGGCAGATGTGACATCATCATTTCAGAGCTAGCTAGAGGTTTTTCAACTTGTTTTTTAAAGTGAAAGTAAAACAGTATGGAAAGGTTGGAAGCCTAACAGGGAAAACAGTTGAGTGGATTAGTTTTTAAAGCTGCATGGGTGATTTTTCATGGTTGTATCAACGAACAGGGACTAAATGAGACAGCAGGTTGAGCAATCTGCTTTAATATCCCATTGTTGTCCTTTGACTGCCCATGAACATGGTGCCTATGTCTCTAGTAGACAGAAGCAGCCTGTAAATGCTTGACCACCCATACCCAAGCATATATACATATATATATATATATATATATATATATATATATATATATATATATATATATATGTATATGTGTGTGTGTGTGTGTGTGTGTGTACCCTCCTTAAAATAACCCTAGGGTATCAAAACTTGCCATATATATATCTGGAAAGCACAGCTAGGTTTAAAGAAGCCCCCAGGAGGATTTAGACTAGTGACCAGCTATGAACTAATAGGACAGTGACACAAAGCAGACTACATCTTTGCTTGGGCACACCACATTATCAGTATGAATGCCTGCCTCTCATCAAACATATTTACAAGGAATCCCCTGGATAATAGCAGTAATGAGAAAAATTATCAAACATCTGTTCATATGCAAGAAATGGTACTGGATGGTCAACAATAAGTAGTCATAATGGACATTCAGTCTCACAATCTTCATCTAGAAAGTAAACCTTCACACAGGAGGGCAGGATGCCTTGTACTGCAACAAGCAATACATTTTAAATAAACATTTTTTTAAAGTCACACAACATACTATATTTAGCACAGTGAGATTCAGATATTCATCAAGAAAAGCAGCACAAATCAAACATACTAATCTGATGCCACATCAACACATAATATAACAACAACATTAAGTGATGCTCATAAAGGCATGCAAGCTTCCCCTGTGAATGGTTGATACACTATTGCTCAAAACAAAAGTATGCTGATCAAGAATGCAAACAAGTTAAAACCGGCCTTCATATGGACACAAACATTTTTTGGCAGAGAAACCCCATTAGCACCCCCCCACACACACACACACACACACACACACACACACACACACACACACACACACACACACACACACACACACCAACCAATTTATATACACTAACACCATACTTGTATGAAAATTAGGAAGAACGGATCTCCCCAAAACAGGACACATCAATCTTACACAAACAGTGATCCTGCAGTGTCTAGATATCATACAGAAGATCTACAAACAACAACAATTTCAACAATTTGTAAGTGGGCAGTTAAAAAAAACAGATCAAATGGCCGTCAGGGACACATATTGTATATACACTTGGAAAACTAAACTCACAGAATGCATCCAACCACCAATGCAGCAATCATATTTAATATCATTTCATTATGCCTTCTGTTTTAAAACAGAAAATACAAAACAAAGTGTTTGTTTAGGTCTTTAGCATTATGAGCATATTGTTAGCTGGTTTCTACACCTAAAAAGAAATGGCCACACTATTCTTCAGTCTAAGACTCACAATGGTTTACTGAGACTTACTCCACTCCTCATTAAGGATAAACACGAAAGCAAGAAGGAAGTCTATGTGCCTATGTTATTCTCTCAAGCTTGTGAATATCACAGCTGCTGAGATACCGATAGCGAAAGTTTTGAGTAGAAAAAATGACATTTTGACTCATTGAAAATCAGTGGATTTAATATGGTATCTGCTTCTCTTTTTTTAGTTGTGAAACAAACATCTAAAACTTAAATTTTGTATTACTGTGGCTTTTGCAATTTAGATTTTGTTTTTGCTTTTTAACAATTAGTGTGTGACTGTGGAGTTTATATATTTAAGTATAGGCAGGGTGGAGTCAAAGGTCCTAGCAAGGGAGGTGAAGGAGCTTACTGCCTCAACCAAAATGTTATTCTTTTGTAGTTTAGCATTTCAAATTATGCATTCGATTTGTTTTATTAACCTGCCCCCAACCCTGTTCATCCTCCAGCTGTATCCCTTGATCACCACAACTGCCCAGGCCTGGATCCCCTAACTGATTCTTACTGGGCATCCCACATGTGCCTCTTCATCAGGTTGGCCCCTGACTCCTCAGGAAGATGACTTCTCTGTCAGTCTTTTTTTAGTGTGGGGAGAAAGGGATTCTAAATGGAATTGTAAGTGTAGAGCCAGAAGCCATCTTTCTTATAGTGGCTAGTCATAGTCCCTAGCTGGGAGAGCAGATAAGTGCAATGATGTCAAGACGCTGTTGCCGTCCCACCTGTATCAACCAGAGGTGTCCTGCAAGTCTCTTGTTCTCCTGGTCTCCACTACTTTACAATGATCAAGCTTCCCCAAAACTCTTCATATGATAAAAGAAAGTACAGTTTTGTACCTACCATAAATGTAGATGTCCGATAGGTATGCATCTGCAGTCCTTACATATGGGTTGTCCTGCCTCAGGCAGCCCTTTGGTCCAGTTCCAAAGTCTGGGTCACATCATTCAATCACCCCTTTCGACGCCATCTTCCTCAGTTTTTCTTGCCCCAGATGCCAGGTGCCCTCTAAAGAAGGCTAAATTTTGGAGAAATGAATAAATTCCAATCATGCACAACAATAAAAAACAAATACACCATAAAAGATAACCCCAGCTAGCTAAAATGAGGGATAGGTACCCAAAGAATACCACTGAGGGGTAGGAGGTAGGGAAAATCGGACTGCAGATGCATACCTATCGGACATCTACATTTATGGTAGGTACAAAACTGTACTATGTCCTTCAAGGATGCATCTGCAGTCCTTACATATGGGTAGAATACCATAGTCAAGCTGGGGGAGGTAGGACCTAAGAAAAGGATGGTGTAGCTAACATGCCCTGCAGGACTGCAGTAGCAAAGCCTGCTCTGGATCTGGAATATAAAGGTTAGTTGTAATGCCTGGAAAATGTATGCACAGAGCTCCATGTAGCAGCTTCTAAAATGTCCTTTGTAGCCACCCCTCTTAAGAAGGCTGTGGAGGTGGCTGTTGCTCTGGTGGAATGAGGTCTGATGTTAGCTGGCACAGCTTTTCCATGAAAATAGTAACAGAATCGAATGCAATTTCCTATCCATTTTGAAATTGTTTGTTTGGAAATTGCTTTTCCTTGTACACCAGCAGCATATGCTACAAACAGTTGGTCAGTTTTTCTATAAGGCTTAGTTCTGTCCAAGTAGTAGCGCAACTGTCTGTGAATGTCCAGGGTATGCAGAAGTTTCTCTCCTTTATTTTGTGGATCTGGAAAGAAAGTAGGCAGGTGGATAGCTTGGTTCAGTGAAACCCTGGATACCACCTTTGGCATGAATGAAGGATTGGTTCTCAAAGAGACTCTGTCCTTATGGAAAATGAGAAATGGTTGTACTGCCATGAGGGCCTGTAACTCAGATACTCTTCTTGCTGAGGTTATGGCCAGAAGGAAGGCAGTCTTCCAAGACAGGAATTGCAGTTCTGAAGATGCTGCTGGTTCAAAGGGAGGTAGAGTTAATTTTTCCAACATGAAGTTAAGGTCCCATGTAGGCACTGGTGGTCTCCTTGGAGGGTTGATGTTTTTATCCTCTTAGAAACTGCCTTAGCAGAGGATGAGAAAATACAGGTGGATCAGTGTTGTACTCTGCTGAAATAGCTGAAGCATGAATTTTTATGGATGAATAAGAAAGGCCATTATGGAGCATTTCAGCCAAGTATTCAAGGATATGTGGAATGCTCATCACTGTTGGATCCTGACCCTTTGCGGTGCTCCAGGTTTGAAATCTTTTCCATTTTGCTGAATATGCCTTTCTTGTGGAAGGCCACTGAGCTTCCATGATGATATCCTTTACCCTCTTGGATAGTTTATCCTGGCGAGGAGTCAAGGTATTTTCCAGGCTGTCAGCTGCAAGGTTTTTAGACTGGAGTGCAGAGTTTTGTAATTGTGCTGTGTCAGAAGAAGTGGCCATTGTGGTAGGGTATGGCATGCTCTTTAACAGTGGGTACCAGTGTTGTCTTGGCCAGTCCGGAGCTATCAGAATCACTTTTGGTTGCTCTGTCCTGATCTTCAGTAAGACCTTGGTCATTAACGGAAGCGGTGGGAATGCATATACTGATAGAGCCTTCCAGCTGAAGGATAGGGTGTCCACTTTGCATGCTTGAGGATGGTATGTCCTTGGGCAGAATTTCTTCAGTTGATGGTTGTGGGGGGAGGCAAAAAGATCTATGTCCGGCCTTCTCCATGCTTGTGCTATCTGAAGAAAAATGTCTGGATGCAACATCCATTCGTGTGGATCCATGTTGTTTCTGCTTAGGCTGTCCGCCAGTACATTGTCCTTTCCTGGTACGAACTGGGAATGCAGCTCTATATTGAGTTTTAGGGAAAGTTCCCAAAGATTCATTGCCAGCCTGCAAAGAGGGTAGGAATGGGTACCTCCTTGCTTGTTTATGTACCACATAACTGTGGTATTGTCTGTCTTTATTAGCAGGTGACCTTGATGCAGGAAATGTTTGAAGGCCTCGATTGAATGTATCACTGCCAGCATTTCCTTTTGGTTGATGTGAAGGCGCAATTCCTTTTGTGTCCATTGCCCTTGAATACATCTGCCCTTCATGTGTGCTCCCCATCCATGGTCTGAGGCGTCCGTTGTAATGGTTTGGCTGATTTGAGGCTTGCTGAAAGGCAGACCCATGTTTGACTGGCTTGCTTGTGCCCACCACAGAAATTCCTTTTAGAGGCATGGAATGAGGGGGATCAAAGCTTCTAGGCTGTGACTGTGTTGAGACCATAGACTCCTTAGGTACCATTGTAGTTTCCTCATATGCAGCCTTGCTTGTGGAATCAAAAGAATGCAAGATGCCATGAAACCCAGGGCCTGCAGGATTTTCCTTGCAGTCAGCTGGGTTAGTGTTGTCAGTTTTCTGAAATAATCCGGTAATTGTTCTTGTTTTTCTTCTGTGAGAAAAGCCATTTGGGTGTTTGTATCCAGCTTTGCACCAGAAAAATTATTCGTTGGGATGGAACAAGTCTTGATTTCTGAATGTTGACTGTGTATCCCAAGGCCTGTAGTAGGCGGATGGCATAGTTCAAGTGTTTTACCAATGTTTGTTGGCTGTCCGCTTGTATAAGGCAGTCGTCCAGGTATGGGTATATTTGAATTCCCTGAAGTCTGCAATGTGCAATTACTGATGCCAGGCATTTCGTGAATACTCTGGGCGCAGTAGATAAGCCAAAGGGCAATGCTGAGAATTGATAATGCTCTGAACCTGCAAGAAATCTGAGGTGTCTTCTGCAACTTTGTCTGATAGGGACATGCAGGTATGCCTCCTTGAGGTCTAGAGTTACCAGCCAGGACCCCTTGCCCAGCATGGGAAGGAGTTGCTGTAAGGTCAGCATTTTGAATTTTGGCACAATGAGATACGTATTCAGTGTGGACAAGTCCAGAATAGGCCTCAATTGCTTTTCTTTTCTTGGAACAAGTAATAGTCTGGAATAAAATCCTTGGCCTTGTTCTGTGTAAGGAACCTTTTCTATTGCCCTCATCTGTAGTAGTTTGCAAATTTGCTTGAAAGCCGCTGCCCTTTGGTTTGGTGGCAGGTTTCGCATGCGCTGTCTTTTTGGTAAATGTAGAAAATGGAATCTGTATCCTTTGTCTATTATTTGCAGTATCCATTTGTCCTTTGTAATACTGTGCCAATTTTCTGAGAATAAAGATAGCTAAGTCATTGAGTTTGTCCTTGTGCAGCAGTTGAAGGTCCTGCACTACCTCTCTGGTTAGGAGGCTGCCATTGTCTACCTCTGGCATGCCTGTTTTTGCCTCTTTGAAATCTGTCTGTGTCTGGAAAGGACCAATTCTTAGAAGGCCAATTTCTGCTGAATCTTGGTGGTTGGACCTGGAGAAAATATTTGACTGTTTGTACTGATTTAGCCTTTTCCTCAAATTTCTTTAAGACCTCTTGAGCAGTGGAGCCAAATAACCAGTGGAGCATCCAGAAGCTTAGCTTTAACATGGTCTGGCAGAGATTGTTCCTTCAGCCAAGCATGTCTCTGCACCTGTCATTGCTGACCTACATGAAGCTTCAATGCATCATAACCACACTGTAAGAAATGGTTGCTAACCTGCTGAGTTATATGCACCAGATCCTGAAGCGCCTTGCTAGGTAGGGGTTCGCGGGGATTTTTTTTATGCAATTCATCACAACACAGACTTGATACTGTATCATATGGAATTGACAATTTAAAGCTCTCATAGAAAGTGTGGAAGAAGTATACACTTTTTTAACCCATCTCTCTATAGCCCTGGTTTCCCTTTCAGAAGGATGTGGATTCTTGGCAGTGGTGGGAAATAGTTTCTGGGTCAGCAAGGTATAGATGTGAGTCCGGGACCCTGTAGTACCTGTCAGGTTTGACAGGAGCCGGGGAAAGGAGGAGGGAAATACTAGACTCAGAGTATACATCTTCTATAACACTTAAAACAGGAGGAATAGCCAAAGGTCTATGCTGAGGTAAATGTAAAAAAGTCCTTAACCTCTTCCTGGAATCAGAGAATTCCTGGCCTTGCCATTTGAAATGCTCTCTCATGGAGTGAAGGGTCTCCCCAAAGGAAAATTCTTCAGGGGGGGAGGCCAAGGGAATAGATTCCTCTGCATCAGTATCCTCATAGGCCGGAAAGGCCTCCTCCTGGTAGTCTGAAAGGGCAGAGTCATCTGAGGCCTCATCTGAAGACTGGGGATCTGTCTGCTCAACCCTGGGCCTTTTGCCTGGAGGTGGATGAGAGCCCCTGTCTGGATGTGGCTGAGAGCACCTGATTAAGGAAATAAGGTCTTCAGCCGGTAGTGGATCCCTGAGGAATAGCCTTGGGAGGGAGAGTTTTTGGCTGTTTAGCAGCTTTAGCCCGTGTAAAGGCCTTAATGGACATGGATACAGGAGGCCTGGCTACCCCACATGCTGGAGTAGTTTTATCAACAGAAATGGTGTCGGATATTTCCTGAGCACCGGTTTCACAGTGATGGCCTCCGTACCGGAAGTTACGGCTGTGCGATGTATGGGTCGGAAGCGTAGGTAGAGATTCAGCTTCAGTATAGACCGAGACACTCGTGTCGGTCCTTATCCTTTCGTTTTTGGTAAATGAGCTGGCATGATATAACAGAAATTTTCCCAAAATTCCTCTGCAAACTCTGCCCGACGCCTAAGAGTGCTTTATTGAAGGGAAGCACAGGCTGAACAGGCCGAGACATCGTGGTCTGGGCATAGGCAGGGTAAGCAGTAAGAGTGGAAATCCTTATGAGGTATTTGTTTCCCACAAGATAAACAATTATTAACTTTAACTGTTTGTTCTGACATCGGCTGAGGCAAGAAAGAGTGTACTTAGCTTTTTTGAAGACTTCGGTAGCTGAACTCACAGGAGCTGGCCGACTGGCACTTGCGAACTGCTTCTGCTTCGGGCACCTCGTGGCAAGAAAGACTGAGGAAGATGGCGTCGGCTGACACTTTTATAGAAAGGGCAACATCAGCTGGCCGGACCCAGATTTTGGAATCGGCTGCCTGAGGCAGGACAACCCATATGTAAGGACTGCAGATGCATTCTTGAAGGACATCTGGCTATCAGCTGTTTCATCCTATCTCCTCAGCAGTCAGAGCTATCAGTGGTTCAAGCTCCTTCCCAAACTTGGATTGCTGTAGCACAGACAGACACCCCCCATCTTCACTAATAAGCAGCATTAAGTATTTTTATCATTTTGTGTCAACATGTGCTTTGTTCATTGCACTTTTGTGGAATTCCATTGTGTGTTCCATGTCAGTGTCAGGGACTCTATTTATTTAGTTTAAATATTAATCCTATGACTAAAGTACAGTTCAACATAAACTAATTTTGAAACAGGTGGCAAATACAAATACTGCAAGTAAATACTTTTGTTGTGCACATGATAACCTAAATGTGCATTACCTAGGAAACCTAGAAACATCAGACCCCTTTAGAGAAAGGGGGGGGGAGCATGATTTCTGTGTCAGTCTAGCTCTTGATATTTGCATGCATGCTCACATGAACGGCACACACACACACACACACACACACACACACACACACACACACACACACACACACACACACACACACACACACACACACACACACACAAAACTATATTTAGTACAGTTTCAAATGTTGCTCTCAGAAGTCTTTCCTTTGTCTTCCTCATCTATATATATATCTACCTACCTATCTTTTGTTGACTGGGTTAGACCCATTAGGCTAGTGGCCTCTTTACAAGAAATTTAGCCTGGGCATCTGGGAACTTTTTCTACTTTTTTTGACAGGTGTCTTTGGATGTATTACATCCACTTGAGCTGCTACCAACTCAAGCAGATGGGGCCTGGCTTAACATCTCATCTGAAGGGTAGCACACTCAGGACTGCAGTACTTCTCTAATGCCGCATTACATTGTCAGCAATTTGAAAATTAATTCAAGCACCCGGAGTCAATCGACCGGAATGGAAACAGAACCTACAGTCTTCATCTCTTCCAGCACCAAGTATGCATGCAGCAGAAATGCACCTAGGGTGGGGCAACGGGGGCAGCCACCCTGGGCACAAAGTGTTTTGGGGTATGGGAGTATGACTGAGCATTAACAATCGATTTTTATTTATTTATTTTTTTTATTTTTGCTCTCCTAATATTGGGATAATGTGAGGGTGTAACACAGATGATGTGACTTAGTGTTGGAGGGAGCCAAATCAGGGAGCGGCACTAGGCACCATATGGACCAGCTATTGTCAGTCAGTTTCATTCCCAAAACAAATATTCTATCCCAAGCAGTAGCTCAAGATCATCTGATCATTTTAAAGTCCAAGTCATTAATATCCTGGACAGTATTTAGCCATTACAACATGGTGGTACCTTATTCCTTTTCCGATTCACTGCAGTAAGAACTACTTTACAAAAACAGAATTATGATGAGCATGTACACAGCCTAACTATATGAGATCAGAAAATAAACACAAAGCCTTTCACTAGGCCAGATTGCTCTTATGGTTATGCAACCATGTTCATAAAAATGGTTTTGTGACCAAACAAATACTGCATATGTCAAAAAAAAAAAAAAAAACATGCTGATGGCATCTGCACATCTCAAAGTAATCTAATGTGGAAAGCCCTGTGGTCCAAAAAGCATAAACGTCTGTGTGTGTGTGTGTGTGTGTGTGTGTGTGTGTGTGTGTGTGTGTGTATATATATATATATATATATATATATATATATATATATATATATATATATATATATATATATATATATATATATATATATATATATATATGCATGCGCATGTGTTGTTGTGTTTCTCTTTTTTGTGTGTGCATGTATACAGGAGTGCATGGTGTTTCCAAAAATGTAAAAAGCCATACAATAGAAAAAACTAAATATTAAGTACTTTATATGAGAATACAGTTCTTAATAAATGTGTTTATAATATTTTCATTAGTCTTCTAATGGCCTACTTGTAGTAAATGCTGTCAGTCTCATACAAACCACAAATTGTATGGATTTCCTCCATTTGAGATACATTTTTTGTCAACATTTATTAAATATAATAGCTCCAGAGACCTCATCCTCATTACCCACTCCAGAGACCTCAACCTCATTATCACAATCAACAGAACGTACTAGAGGGACAGGTTCATAACCCAGAGACTGCCCATGCTATGGAACAGACTTCCCATACATGCCAAACAGAGCACCTCACTGACCCTCTACAAGAGAAATCTTGATGAGTGGATGGGAAATACAAAATTCACTCCGGGGATAACTCCAGTGGCTCTACTCGACAGAGGCACTGGGAACTAAGGTTGGGTGACATGAAGCCAGGGTAATCCTATGGCTAGGCTTGTAAAGGCCCCAGGGCCATTAGCCAAGTACACACCTATGAACCTAAGAACATATTTAAATTTAAGTTACAGTCTTAAGAAAATAAGCAAGGGTGTACGTATTCTGTATGCATGCCAGTAAGCTGTTAGGAAGTGGAAATGATGACAGTACTGGTAGTTCAGTTATGTTTCTACTTTTAGTATCATCATTTGCTAAACTTCACCTCTGTTTACAGATTAAGACGTTTACAGTTCAGAGGGCTTGTCTTCTTGCAAGCTTCAGACATTAATGTAATTTCATCTTAAGCTTTAACCAGTTAACATCTTCTCTCTCTTTGAACAGATCACACACTTACTCTGTAAAATGTCTATCTCAGATTGCTCCAATTCCCACTTCCTGTACAGGAAATAACTCCTGGCAAAGGCTACTGTTTCTGCTCATATCCCTCCTTGAGTCACAGATGTTTCCTGATTGGGTGATCTTATGCTGTATCTAAAGCTTCCTTTTCTCTTAAGCAGACTGTCATGTCGTGCTTTATTTTTTGCGAGCTTGTTTTCACAGCTGGGATGACTTCACTACAAGTATTTGTCACATGCAACACTATACTTTTAACAGGTGTATTAGGCACAGCACAGTTCAGTTGTCTTGAATTACTTATTGTGTAACATACTTATTATGCCAGGTATGTGGATTATCAGATTTATGAAGTATTCATTAAAAAGGCCACTTCTGTTGTCCTTAAAATATCTTACGGCACCACCACAATAACATACATACCTAATCGGATGATAAAGTTATTAGTCTTAGAGCTCAAGGCAGACGGAGTGTCCTCTGCAGTATTCCATTTCAGCAAAATTAGAGGAGCTGCAAATGTATTATCTATTTAACTTTACTTAAAACTGTTAGTGTGCCCTCTTAGAATCTCGCCAATACTTTTGTAAGACTAAGACTTGTTCTACTTTCTCAGTAAGGCTAGGGCCATACAAGCGTTTATGTGCCAAGAATGAACATACTGATGTGTGACACACATCGCAAATTGTAAACACTAACTAATTGCAGTTTTTGATTACTAAATTATCATCATCATGGATTAATAAAACTAGCCTGCAGTGAAATGGGATTATACTTCAGAGTCTCTACCTTCACTTTTCTCAAGATAGTAACCTTACAACCATCAAATGTTAAAAGCATCCATGTATGGCTTGAAGGCTGTTTATCAAACAGCTCTTATCCATGGAATGTAACAAACATCACAGAGGCTTAAATTCTGCCTTCATGAACTAACAAAATTCATGTAGCAAGCAGTTTTACCCTCTGCTGGCAATATTTCACAAACTGGTAGCACAATACAGAAAGAAAACAAACAGGATCTTGCTCTAATGTCTCTCAATGGTTTGTCTTTTCGGCTTTTCCCGGTTAGGGGTCGTCACAGTGTAACTCCAGTCCGCTAATGATTGGCAGTAGATTTTGATGGTGCCAAGTTGCCAGCCCGATGCCCAACCTTCAGCGAAGGCATGCCCATTCACGCATTGAGAGACATTAGAGCAAGATCCTGTTTGTTTTCTTTCTGTATTGTGCTACAAGTTTGTGAAATCTTGCCAGCAGAGGGTAAAACTGCTTGCTACATGAATTTTGTTAGTTAATGAAGGCAGAATTTAAGCCTGTGTGATATTTGTTACATTCCATGGGTAAGAACTGTTTGATAAACAGCCTTCAAGCCATACATGGGATGCTTTTAATGTTTGATGGTTGTAGGGTTACTATCTTGAGAAAAGCTCTAATGTCTGTCAATAAAACTGAAATACATCTCCCAACATTTATTTATTTTTATTTTTATTTATTTATTAATTTATATATTGTATGTGCATATATATATATATATATATATATATATATATATATATATATATATATACACATACACACACACACACGCATACAAGAATTACAAAAGAATATTATTTTGGCTAAGAGTTTAGTTTTAATAAAGCAAAGGCTGACAAAGTGTTCTAGAGAAGTTAAATGTTTCTTTTTCCTTCATATAATCATAATATTTCTGCTGTTACTTTGTTGCTTGTTATGGTACAATGAAGCAAATGACTAGAAGACTAGTTGCTAGTATATGAGGGTATGTTGTTACTTCACATTGTGAACTCAACAACTCTTACAACCCTTATGCTTGGACTATGCAGCAGTGTTTTCATTTGAGATGTCACTACTAGTGACAACATGGCTGATGCTGGGCTGGTACTGATATATAATTATCAGTCTCTCTCTCTCTCTCTTTTTCTGTCTCCGCTGGTCCTTTTAAATTCTTTAAGACCATTTCTTAGAACCAAGAATGAATAAAATTGTATGACAACAGAAAAACAAAGATTTATGTAAAACATTAAATCAGGTCTTACTTTGACCACTGACTAACCTGCCATTTTTTGGATGTTATTAAATATGCTGTATACAGAAGATTTTGCTTTTTATGAGTTCTGTGTAGACAGCAGCATTGAAAGAAAGAATAACTTGGGAGATGTTCACTCATTTCTCACTCTAGCTAGCCATCTCTGACAGCACATGAACATAGCCTAGCTCAAAATTTCTTTCTATTAATGTTTTACTATACAGCAGAAGTAATCTGCAATTTTATATCACCATCCTCATCTGACAAAGTTGCCTCAGGTGTACATAATACATTTTTGAAAGTTATCACTGAATGTTGCAGATTTTTTTTTAATTCTCATTTTGTGAATACATGCCACTGCTGGGTAACAGTCACAAGTTAAACATCAGACATTAAGGGGTAGAATGAGCAGAAAGGAAGGGCCATATGCTCTTTTTTGCCATCATGTTTTAAATGCTGTTATGGTGATAGGCCCCATTTATGTTCTGTTATGTTCTACAGTTAACAGATGATGTCAACAAAAAAAAACCCCAGGAAACATAACCTATCAGAGATCCGGAGTGCATACAGAAATTGTACTGACAAATCAGTATGCTTATGGCCCTACATTAGTTATTATTAACCAATGTCCATAGCAGGCCTTAGGCATAGGCCAACTAGGCAGCTGCCTAGGGCGCTGCTCTAGCAGGGGTGCTTTTCCAATAATTATTTGGTGTAAGTAGACCTGGATGGGGCACCAGATTTTGTGGGGGGGGTGCTGTGGAGCCCTTTTGCCTAGGGCACCAGTTGACCTATGGATGCTCCTGCCAATGTCCATTGCTATTTTGTCACCATGTATGTCTACATGGTTAGTCATATTCAGCTTCACTGAAGTATGATGCACCTTAAGAGAGATCTGCAGTGAACAGCTAAAGAAATGTCACCAACAATGGTTACAGCACAACCATAAGCATGCTTTATTGCTTCAAATCAAGCCAGTCAGAATTCCAAAAACATTTTAGATTACACATCTGCAGCTAGAGCCTGTTAGGCAGAAAATACAGTTATGATTTCAGGTGAAATGTTCCATTGTTGAGATTAACATTCAGTAACCCATTCCTCACGTTTAAAAAAAATACTGTCAGCAATCTGCTTTACACATGGTTATTTTTATTTAAAAACAAACCACAGGATATACCTCTATGGTACTGTAATTATGCAGCCGTTAGAATAAATGCTTTAATTAAAGGCTGGTTTACAAACTTCAGAAGACTCACAGCCTGCCTACACTACACACATGGTTTCTTTATGGTGGCAGAGATTAGTAATGAGTTGCATATTTTTAAATTACAGCTGTACCTCTGGAATTAGCAGCATACAATCCACCTTCTGTTTTCAGAGCAGATTGGCAGATCTACACAAGAGCAGTCAGAGATACACAGACAGGACTATATAAACACACAAATTTACATTGAAGATGGGAATTTTTCCCTACACTGATCTCTACACAAACGGTTCGATGTTGTGAAAAAACAAAGTTTTTGCCTTGGCCATATGTGGTTCAATGTTATGGCTGTTTGACGATCTGAAGGGAATCCGTACAGCCACCTGGTGAGGAGGTTATGGACCAAGCAACAAGAAACTGGGAGAAACACTTGGCACTTCTGAAGATGATGTCTCTGTTTTTTTTCTTATGTTAACACAAAGTCCCATGGATGTGAACCAATTAGGGATTGTTTTGAGTGGTCAGTAAGAGGCAAGTTGGTGTTTTCTAATAATGCGTCTGAGGTTCATATTACTGTATCTGAAAAGGGTGTGTTTTCTGGGAAGCATAATGCCATAACCTTTAATGAAAGCAGTGATAAGCAGTAAGCCCAAGATGGATCTCTTGGTCTCACCTAATTTTCCCTGCTGAGTGACAGAAGGAGGTGTCTACTGAAACTGTGAAGGATTGTCCACTCGGATAACTATTACTCAATTATGTTCAGCGGACATGACTCCATAATGAGTTACTACGTAGAGAAACAGTAAGTGCTGTATCCCAGTAAGTCTGCAGTTGTCAACACCATGAAAAATATAACTCATGGCACAAAAAGTATCTGTTAACATTCTATGCCCCTTTCTGAAACTTTGATGTTTGCAGTCTACAAGGCCATACTTATGTAGTTTGAAGGGCAGCTGTAATGTGACAGTTTACTCAAGAATTTTACATGGTGGGGAGAGCAGACTGATGGGATGGTAGGAGAAGAGGAGTAATGGAGTACAGTTTTAGGAGGGAAAGGACAGTAGACAATTTTCACATGTCACTCTGGAATTTGCCACTACAAGACAATAAGATGATGATGGGCCTAAGAGCCACTACAGTGAGGGTGTCACAGGATTTTAAGAAACATTAATATCATAGGTTCATAGGTGTGTACTTGGCTAATGGCCCTGGGGACCTTTACAAGCCTAGCCATAGGAATACCCTGGCATCATGCCACCTGACCTTAGTTCCCAGTGCCTCTGTCGAGTAGTGCTACTGGAGTTATCCCTGGGATGAATTTTTGATTTCCCATCCACTCATCAAGATTTCTCTTGAAGAGGGTCAGTGAGTTGCTCTGTTTGACATGTATGGGAAGTCTATTCCATAGCATGGGCAGTCTCTGGGTTATGAACCTGTCCCTCCAGCATGTTCTGTTGATTGTGGTAATGAGGTTGAGGTCTCTGGAGTGTGTGGTGCGGAAGGATTGGAATTTATTTAGATGTAGAATTTCTAACACAGCTGGGTCAGACATGGCTTTGTAAGTCAAGAAGAGATCTCCTCTAAGTAAGTCATATGAGACAGAGAATAGTTGGAGTTTTTTGAGTCTGTCCATACATACTGTGATAGTCTCTCTCTACCCCGAGCCAGTAATCAAGTAGCCCCAATCCTCACCACTGACACCAGTGAGAAACTGTCACAAGAAACAGGAATGGATATACACAGGATTTTCAAATGCAGCTCTCTGCATTAAGCACAATTTCCTCCAAGAGCACACCTGAAACACAATCCAGACCTGGAACTGGACTCTGTGTCTCTTCAGGTCCCAAACAAGACTCACTTTGGAGCACTGTGTCCCATTTCCAAGTAGCTAATATACCCACACTTGCGTATTTGATTTTCACACACACAAACACACACACACACACACACACTCGTAGGAAAGGCTGGTACAGATTTACTAACTGTACCCCTTCTGCCCAGACTATAAGGTAACCACGCTTCCACCAGTCAACCACTCTCAGGCTCTTACAAGGGTATCCAATTATACTGAGTAAAATCAATACTAATATAAATGGTAGAGTGCAATCAAATCAGCAAGGCTTTTTGTAGTGGCCAGAACCTCATTAAAATAAGCACAATTACTCTCAAAATGTTAAAACTATTCTCTTAAAGATTAGCCATAGTGAAAGGTATAAAATATTTAATAATAAATAAAATAGAAAATGTGAGAATATTAACTATCTAAGTACAATAAACACCAGAGTTTCATTTACAGGAGAAATAAAAATAACACAGATACTTACTTCCACAAGGCAAGGATGTGAGCTTCTGACTGAATTGAATTAACTAACTCAACTAACTGAATGATTGTCTGTGATAACTGACAGAGATCTTTTATATCAGGTTCCAAAGAAAGCAAAACAAAACAAACTACTGTGAGAGTTCCATCCTCTCACTGCTGGTTATAGAATGACATCACATTTGATCACCTGACTCTGGTACAACACACACTCAGAACTTTGTTGAGATTTGTTGCAGTATTTGAAAATTCTCAAAAGAAGCAAGGGAATATTTTTTTCTGCTCCGAGTTAGCTATCTATTTTCTAACTGCTCTTTCTTGGTCCTTTAGCTTCCTAGCTAGGGAAGAGTTACAGAACATATAATCACAGGAGAAATAATTACAATTGCAAATCCAAGTGTAACTCTTATAATTCACAATAGAAGGAAGTCACAACTTCAGTTCAAAGCTGGATCCATCCCTAGGTGACCTAACCAGTTGCCTAGGGCCCCACTGGCTGGGGGGGGCTGCCGACCAAATGGGCTGCCAAAACATTTACTTTTTAATTTAAAATTTAAAAAAAATTACATGTCTTCTTTAAGGACATTCATCTTTATGAACTCCCTCTGTGTGAAATGTTTACATCACATACATCCGGACACACCTACTGTTGTTTGAGTCAATGCATACACAATGTTACTTGCTTCTTCTCTTCCACATTCACGCATGGAATTTAAACACATGACCAGTCCTGTTGTCTGTTTCTTCTAAGGAATGTTATCGGAAGCACAACTGGTAAGGTAAGGTGCTTTGCTTCTGGAATGGTGTGTGTGTGTGTGTGTGTGTGTGTGTGTGTGTGTGTGTGTGTGTGTGTGTGTGTGTGTGTGTGTGTGTAATGCCCTAGTTAGGGATGGCAGGTTAGTTAATTAAACCAGGCTCAAACCTTGTACCTTAGTTACAGAAGACAACAGCCTGTTTCTTCTACATCAGCTACCAGACTATGAGTTTCAATACATTTTCAAGGAACTGTGAGCTTCTGTACATTTTCGAGGAATTCTGAGCTTCAGCGGATTTTAAAGTAATTGTGAGCTTCAAGGGAAGGGAAGTTTACTGATGCTTATGCTGTCTGTTTTCAATGTACACCTGTATTGTTTAGCAAATGGTTGTCATTATTCGTGCTAGCAAATTTGAAAGTACTGTTAGTAGCACAACAGGTAGCATACTTGCTTTTGATGCAGAAGGCTATAGGTTCTACTCCTACACCATATAGATGGATTGTTTATACTGTGTTGTACTTTAAAGGTGGGGTGAGGTGTTTCACTCCTGAAAGTGTCCTCCTTTAGATGAGATGCCTTGTAACTATGAAACTGTTGTCAGTTTGCCATCCATTCCCTATTGCAATATTACCAGTATACAATCTTTTAATGTAACATAGACAATTTATTCTTCAAGGGCAGTTGGCACTGAATTTGCAGATAAAATATTAAAATATTAAACTGTTTGCTAGTAGCAACATCTTCATTAGTTATAGATCTCTTTATTGTAGAATTCTACGGATGACTTTTACTTCTGCAGAGATTTTGCATATCAATTGATATTAATGGATTGTAATGACAGTCGTTTAAGTGGCCTTTTATGGTTGAAATGTTCTGAAATGGGCAGTTTTGTCATCATTAGTTCATATGTTTTGTTTCATTGCTTAATTGAAAAATGTTCAAAACTACAAATTTAAAACACACTCTAACAAGTGATGCTACATTATCGAAGGAATATAATTTAATACAAGGAAGGTGAATCAAAGAACACATGCATGCATGTATGGTCCTAAAAATGTGTGGAAGGGGCCTATGGTTTGAAAAAAGACCAAATAAACACATTTTACTACAGCAGAGATAAACAATTATCAATGGCCCGATACCAAATTACAGGATCCATCAGGTGCCATCTATCTTCAAGGATGTGAAATTACAACAAGCTGAAAACCAGAAAGACTTCTTATGGAATTAATATTTGCTTGATAAAGTGGTTAGATCAGAAAACAAATCAAAGTCAAACTGTTGGGCTGCCTGAGAAAGTAGAAAATGGAATATAATTAAAATTCTTAATTCATGGTTGCCACAGAAAGAGAAAAAGCCTATTGCTCCATCTGGCCCTTGCATATCTGTTTAAAACTTGGACCTTGACTACTTTTTCAATTCTGACAATAGTTTCTAGATTTAAACCACTATTTCTACATACAGTCTCACATCTACCTCTCCAAAGATATTGGAAAGAGTACAGGAGCAGTATGAGATCCTGCATAATATTCTACTGGCTGTTCTCTAGCAGAATGATCCAGAAATGCTGAAGGGAAAATCTGATACTCAGTAAGCATTTCCTAGTGAAAGAGAAACAATATTAATGAATATACTTAGGAAGTGGGTTTATAGCAATTACAGCTACAAACTAACTACACTCGTATGGTGAAATATTGTGAGAAAATCTAACAGCAGATTTATGATTTGACCAAAGCTTTGACTATTATTACAATTACGGAAAGACATATTTGCTAACCAAAACAGAAAATAAGACTTCATTCTTATACAGCTATGATGCTTTATTCCTACTCACTCATAAAACTGTTTTCCCAAGGACACATGCGTGGCTCTGGGCCAAGTCCTTCCCTGATGATATGAATGGGAGATGGTTAAATGTTGAGACAGATGGCAATGTTTTATTTAGACTTCGTGCTCAGAAGCTTCTATCAAGAACCGGGATAGAAGAGGTGTGGCAAAGTCGTACGCAAACTACCTTCTTTATTCTCAAAAGTACTTTGGTAACTACCCCAAGTTCTGCTCCTTTTGTGAGAAGCAAACACAGAAAGAACACTCTCAAAGTCTGTAACAAAGGCAGCAAGCTTTAGAAGCAAAACAAAAAAGGATCATAAAAAATGTAAACAGCTAAATCCCTTAAGTCCAGCAGAAGAATATAACTTTCTTCATCTGCTGCATCCTGGCCATTACCCACATTCCTCTTTCAAGTACCTTGAGGGCAGATTTTCCCTTTAAAAATGTCAGTGGTTTAGTATAACTGCAGACCTTTGCATAAGTGAGGCAGCATCAACAAAATATAAAGCAGAATTCTGGTGAAAACCAACAAATCATCCGATTTCAAGCACACCAAGATGCAATCTGTATCTGGCATTTCATTTGATTCATCAGCTATGCAAAATGCCCCTACTACAAAAAGGAAAATGACTTTTTCAAGGATTTACCTATTTTTAACAAAGGAAGGTCAGTGAAGGATCACTCTGGATATCATAAACTAATTATTTTTCTAAAAAATAAAAACATTCAAGACTCTGACAAGGTAGATCTTACTCACTTCCGGATGCACAACGCCTTTCCACTTATTGTGAATAACTGGGATACCTTTTTCACAATCCTATCCACTAAGCTCACAATACAACTCCTAGGAATTTATGTAGGGAATTCTACTTTGAGTTAATCTCTTTCAATTATTCCTAGGAGTTTTAAAAACTCCCTAGCAGCAGTGTTTTCTTACTTTCATATTACAAGCACTTCATATCAATCCAGATTTAGAATATTTTTGCAAGTCAGGGGCTCACTCTAAACCAGGAAAAGCAATAAAGTCCAAAAGAACTTCAGCTTTGCCAACTACGTCAAACAACAATAATCAAAAAGGAAAAGTCATACAAATTTATTACACAAAGATAAATTAAGTGCTTTTGTCCTGACATTCACAGACTTCATCAGAATCACAGTTATAAATAAAACCAACAATTTTAAACAACTCAACGCATTGACAATATCTTATTTTAAACATCTTGTTTTAAAAAAAACAGTGACACAGAAAACTAAAAAATATAAGAAATGTATAGGTGTGTGTGTGTGTGTGTGTGTGTGTGTGTGTGTGTGTGTGTGTGTGTGTGTGTGTGTGTGTGTGTGTGTGTGTGTATATATATATATATATATATATATATATATATATATATGTGTGTATGTGTGTGTGTATAAGAGCCTATTAAAATGTGTGAAATTACAAAATTAATGACCCTCTATATTTTACATTACATTGCTAAATCATATCAGCATTTTGCTTTAAAAGACAACAAATACTGATATTGTTATTAATACCGGGATGTCTACTAGCATGCAATCTTACTTGCCACCATAACACTCTACACTAAAGGTAATTCTCCCAATTACCAGAAAAAGAACTCATATCAACTTTCTTAATTAAAGTAAACAATTTTTTTTCTAAATTCATGTAGCTTGTGGAGTGTTGAAAAAGAGCATTGCTCGAGTTACCAGACTAAACAGCATATTCATGTTCATAACTATGCTCTTTGAGTGGACACTCAGTTTTACCAATGTAAAAAACATCACTTTGGGAGCAAATGGCAATATACACCAAAGCCATGGCTTTTGGAAGCCTGGCTCTGTTTTTTATTACCTCAAAAATGGTAACTTTCAAATTTTCATTAATAAAGGAACACTTTATGACAATTACACTTAACTATACCAGGATTTTACCACATTAACCATACTATAAATCAATGTTTCTTATTTATTCTTAATTTCCAGTCAGTTTTGTTCTTAATATTCCTACCCCTCTTAATAATAAAAGTAAAATGAGGTTGTATACCCACTATTCCTTTATATTGTCAGAGTGAGTGAGTGTGGTCCAATGTGATTAAATAATGTTTTTAATAAGATCTGTATCATAAGAATATGTTGAAATAAAACTACCCTTCATCATCTTCTTTCGGCTGTTCCCGTTAGGGGTCGCCAAAGCAGACCATCTGTTTCCATTTCTTCCTGTCCTCTCATCTTGCTCTGTCACACCAACCACCTGCATGTCCTCTCTCACCACATCCATAAACCTTATCTTAGGCCTTCTTCTTTTCCTGTTACCTGGTAGCTTCATCCTTAGCATCTTTTTCCCAATATACTGAGCATCCCCCCTAAGCACATGTCCAAACCAATGTAATCTTGCCTCTCTGACTGTGTCTCCAAACCATCCAACCTGGGCTGACCCTCTAGTATACTTATTCCTAATCCTGTCCATCCTCATCACACCCAGTGCAAATCCTAACATCTTTAACTCTGCCACATCCAGCTCTAACTCCTGCCTTTTTGTCAATGCCACTGTCTCCAACCCATATAACATAGCTGGTCTCACTACCCTCTTGTAGACCTTCCCTTTCACTCTTACTGGTACTCGTCTGTCACAAATTGCTCCTGATACTCTTCTCCACCCAATCCACCCTGCCTGTACTCTCTTCTTCACCACTCTTCCACACTCACCATTACTCTGAACTATTGATCCAAAGTATTTAAACTCATCCACCTTCACCACCTCTACTCATTGCATCCTCACCATTTCTCTATCCTCCCACTCATTCACACACATATATTCTGTCTTAGTCCTGCTGACCTTCATTCCTCTTCTCTCTAGAGCATATCTCCATCTCTCCAGGGTCTCCTCCACCTGTTCCCTACTCTCACTAGAGATCACAATGTCATCTGCAAACATCATAGTCCATGGGGGCTCCTGTCTGATCTCATCTGTCAACCTGTCCATCACCATTGCAAATAAGAAAGGGCTCAGAGCTGATCCTTGATGAAATCCCACTTCCACCTTAAACACATCTGTCACTCCCACCACAGACCTCACAAAACTACCCTTATTATAATCAAAATATTCTTTCCATGGTTTAAGTTGCTGTTATTTTAAGATAAGAAAAAAAAAACTATCTTTTCTTCAACTGGTAACTTCCATCTTAAGCTTGTTTAACAAATCAATAGGGTTGCCCCTTTCCAAAAAAAGTTGCATAAGAAAGTCAACCTGGGCAGCATATTCATTGTCATCAGAGACTAACCTCAACACATGGGCCATCTGACCCTTCCCACCACTTATTTCCTGTTTAATGAGGTAAGTTAAATAGGGAAAATAAATGTTAGAAAATGTGGATTTCCTAAACACAGTAGATGAAATATAGTTGACCTTAAATTATTACTCAAAGTAATATCCAGAAAATCAGTTTTTTACCTTGGCAGTGTGATAAGTGAATTCTAAAAAAAGACGTACTGTTATTTAAAAACAGAAAAAAAATCCACCAATACACTAAAATGACCCCTCTACAGAGCAAAAATGTCATCCAAAAAATTCAAATAAATATCTCAATATTTTTATAATCAAAACAGAATACAATGTTTGTTTCCCAATTTAACAATACCATATTGGTGTAAATGGGCACACACACTGCCCCCATCATCACATCCTTAATCTGATTGGTAAAATTCACCCTCAAAGGAGATACAATTATTTTCTCAACCCAACTCTATCACTTCTCTTATAACTGCTACCTCAGAATCGGTGTCCAGTGACATTTGAGTCATCTCTTCACACCACTGTGATCTCACAGTGTGTGGAATTACAGAAAACAAAATTTTAGTACCCATAATAATGAATATCATCTCATATGAAAAATACACATTTTCAATAACTTCCAGAGAATGCCATGAATCATATAGCATGTGAAAGTAACTATCCATACAGACCATGAGCTTCCAATGTACCATTTTTGACCAGTGATTCAGTCTTAGGCCTATATGTAGAGACTACAGGTCTCAGTAGAAGACTGGCTAGATTTTTGTGGACTTTTAGGACTCCAAACATAGTCAGAATTTTGGGTTTATCAACCTTTAAGACGGCATATATTTTTTGTCAATTTTCCTGTAAACCAAAAGATCATTCAACCATGATTCATTCTTGTGATAAGGTTCATTAATTTAATTGAGGGAGACTTGCTCGTAACCACACTCATTCCCCAAAATATCCAAAATTTTGCCAGTATAGTCTACCTTAAAACCATGCTTCCCACTTTATCAGGTTTCGTCACACACAGTGACTTTCCATTGTCAATTCCTTCAGTAAGGACTGCTCCATATGAGTAAGATTATAAAAGCTTATTTTAGTGGACTTTAAATATATAGTGGTAATACTCATTATTTGTGATGTGTAAAAGTGACTGGAAACCAGTCTATTTAAAATTCTGAAATTGATAACACTGGAAACCTAAACAGTACCTGACTCAAAATTAACAGGGACCACCTCCTCCATTGTCACTGTTGATGGCCTCTTCCTCTGCCCATCTTCGATGGGATATCAATACTTTCCTCTTCAAGCCAGACAACGTTGGTGCGCAACAATGAACACCACGATACAGATGAGAGTCTTACTCCTATACCTCAACACACATCTTATGGCATGTCAGCTCCTCTATCTGAGCAATTCAAGTAACAGTTACTATTCACAAAATGAATCACATTTTTGTAGCAGGTGTTATTACTCCACAAATAACCATGAATTCAGTACATTCCATCATAAAAATGTGCAGCGGTAAAGCATCTTTCTAGGGTTTGATAATATTACCAATAGCAATGTCATCAGAAAAACAATAAGCGTGTTGGGTTTTCTTCTCAAAATCCTTTAACAAGTTGGGGTTTCTGCACAAATCATTTAACAGACTGCAATGTTATTCTGCCTAAAATGGAAGCATGCAATTATGCTACTTTTCTTTCTATTAAAGGAAAGGAGGTAGGTGTGCTATAGAAGCTGTAGACCAAAAGTCTTACAAACTTCTTGGGTAAGTTTGAAAGGTGCATGATGGATTTATTGTTATCTGACTCAGACTTGGCAGTGAAGACAATAACCATATGAATACAAAAACAAAACAACAGTAACTTTTCTGTATGCCTTTACATCTTAGGATGTAACCTAAGATGAAGCACAAGCAGAAGAAGAAGGTCTTGGCAATTCACTCTTCTACTGTGGTCCAGTATGAGAGAGGGAGGCATGTGATGAAGATGTCTATTGAGCTTGTAGCATTGCCTGTGAGAGATTGTCATAATCAATGTCTGCAACAGACCTGCAAGGGTAGACAGATCCCACAAGGACCTATAACAGTAAGTCTGTCTAAGATCTACTTCTGCAAAATAACTTTCATTTTCTTGTTAAGGTGACCTTGTCCTTGGACCTAGATGGGGATACTCACAAGCAAATTTAATATCATGCTTAGAGAAAATCTATTCCACGGAGGATCCTTTCTTTTCCTCATGAGGAATGCTCACAGGGAGAAAGGTTGAAGAAAACTCATTAGACCTATTGTAATTTGTAGATTTGCCAGTCTTATGGGGTTTTTTTCTCATTTTTGTGGGATTTCTCCTGCACAGTGACTCAGTTCTGGGTCCACTGTTCATGCATAGAACAACATTTGTAGCAAACATCAAAAATATAAGCAAAACTGATTTCTTGAACCATAACTATGTCCTGGCCTTGGAATAGGGTAAGAAAAAGCCAAAGTATTTGGAGAAATTAACAAGCTGGAAACCTTAGACAAGGTACAAGGAAACTGGTTATCATTCAATGAAGTTGTTATTATGAGCAATTACTGTTTGCTTGTCATAATTTCTTGCAGCTGTGAATTATACAAACATACAAAGCTTTGACCACAGTGGTCTTGGGGTGGGAATTTAGAGCTGCATAAAACACACTTCTTAAAGCAGACTTTCTCTAAAACCAAAAGTAGCAAGTTGTCAAGAACAGCACAAAAACTTGCAATGAAAATCAACACCTCAGTTTACTCCACACAAGTTAAATAATCAACCACACATGCACATCCACACACATGCACAAGCACACACACTCATACACGCACACATGCACATGCACACACACACACACACACACACACACACACACACACACACACACACACACACACACACACACACACACACACAAAATGTAATGTAGTAGGAGTAACAAAGCAATATTATATTAAAAATGGGAAAATTCTTTCTGGAAAGAAGAAAAATTGTCCCTGGATGACAAAAATCTCTAAATCCACTATGGTAGATGCCCAAAAAGGGAAAGGCACTTAAAAAAAGAAAGAAAGAATCAAAGCTATGAAATCCGGGGCCATTTGCAGCCCATGCTGAACCAAAGGACATCAAGCAAGATGTAGACAGCAAAACAGACAAAATGGGACTACAGATATTGGAGGAACTGAGGCCCAAAAATTTTGCATTTGTTCCTAAGTAACTGTGGGCTAAAACCAAAGTCGCAATATTAGAGGAAGATGAACCAGGCCATGGCAGATCATATTTTCTGTACTCATTAATTTATTATTAAGTTATTTATATGGTTACTGCGTGAGTGAGATAGTCCAAGGATCCTTGTAAGTAATGACACAGGCCACAGGTCAAAGAGGATACATAGTTTAAAAATATGTTAATTTAAAGACAACACATAGTTCCATATATCAGGTATTTTGATTTACAGTAAATTATAAAGTTTGGAGTATGCACACTCTAGAGTACAGCATCATATGGTGATAAAAGAAGAGTTTGTACATACATAAATAACACTGCAGGCAGCAGGATTTTGTGCATTGAAAACATTTTTACCGCTACTGAACTGTACATATTAGGAAATCTAGTAGGTTTTGCTTTATGACCTGCCTAGAACTAATCTGATTTTATACAAACTAAGAATAAACATGTAAAGCATAATGTAATTTACATCCAGTATACACACTGTTTGCAATCATTGTACTGTGGGATGAAGCTAATGTCTGTATTAGGGAGAATCCTAAGAGTTGCCATTATATTAATACATCCATAGCTGGTAAACGATTTTTGTTTTTCCTTAAGGTAATCTCTAAACATCTTTCTGAAATATTTAGGCCTCTAATTTTCCTGATTTCCTCAGGGATATCAGTCTAGCTAACTGGTGCAGTTCTGGAGAAGGGTTTCTCATATAAGCTAACACATAGGTTGGGCTACACAGCATTGTACCATCTTGGTTTTGGTTTGTACTGTTGAACAAGGCCTTGTAGTGTTAGATTACTTTGTAAGTCTAGCCAATTTACTTTATGTAAAAGTTGGCAGTGGTGTGTTCTACTTGGAAGATTTGCAAGATATTTGGGTGCCTTATTGCAGTTTTTTTCTCTAAGTTGTAGAATTGAATTTGTTGTAAGTTGGCTGGCACTGATGATGCATATAAGAAGGGCTGGAAGCAAATGTGTAGTAGCTGTTGTGTGGAAGGAATGTTCTGTTAAGTAAGGCTTTACCTTGTAGGATGTTGCTATTTTCTTAAAAGTTTTAGATATTACGTACAGGATGTGTTCACCAAACTTCAGTTGTTAATTTATAATGATAGCGAGACATTTTGTTTGAGGTACATTTTCTAAGGTAATGCTTGACAGAGGAGATTTTGAAAGTTCCTTTATTGTGAGGGAGAAAGAAGAGATTGTTTTAATTTAGTGCAGTGTGGCAAATGATATGAAAAGGTAAACAGAATCTAAAGTGAAGAAGTGAAATAGTAAAAGGCAACCTAAGACGAAGCTTTGACACACATTGTGTAGTAGACAAGTGAAGGTGTATGACAGAAGTATCAAGGGGGAATTTGTAGGAAGTAATTGCATTCACTGGCTGCTTAAAAGTGATTATGTAGAAATATTTAAAGGGAACTAATGAGGACTGAGCATGAATATTCAAAGAGAAATAATTCTATGCTGCTCTTTCAGTTTTTAAAAAGGCTTATTCTGTTTGTATGAATAAGCCTTAAGTAATCACCACCCTACTTATATTATCAGACAAAAAAACAACTCCAACAAACATGTAATCAACAAACAAGTAATCTACAAACAATCCACAAACAAATAAGAAGTACAAATTGCCAACATCGCCAACTTTTCTGAACCTACTCCTAATACTATCTCCTCTAATACCTTCTCCCTCAAACCTGTACCTACTAGCTACATCAAAACTCTACTCTCTTAATTAAAACCATGCTCAGCATCAGATGACAATATTCCTTCCACTTTTCTTCTACTAGCAGCTGACTCTCTTGCTATCCCTGTATCTATCCTAATTAATCTCTCTATCTCTGAATCTAAAGTCCATTCCATCTGGAAATAATGCTACACTCTACCTATACACAAAGGAGGTAACTCCTCTGATATTTCCAACTTTAGACCTATCGCTATCCTCTCCCCTCTCTCTAAAGTACTGGAACAAGTTATGCAGTATCTAATACAGGAAAATCTGCTTGCACCCACTCAACATGGCTTCAGACCCAAACATAGCACCACTACAACTCTTATTATCCTTCTCAACACTGTCTCTATAGCCATGGATGACCATAAACTTGTGTCTTGCCTATTCCTGGACCTCTTGAAAGCTTTTGACACTGTCTCTCACACTCTTCTGCTGCACGAACTGCATAACCTCGACTTCTCCTCTAATAGTGATGCATGGTTCTCCAGCTACCTCACTGATAGAGCTCAATCAGTGAGATGGCACTCTGCACTCTCCCCTCCTCTCCCTGTAAAAATGGGTGTACCTCAAGGGTCTATCCTAGGGCCTTTACTTTTAATATCTTTACTAATCAACTCCATACTTCCTGTCCTCAGTAGTCTTTAGTGCAATACGCAGATGACTCTACAGACATCACCACAACCAACTCTCCCTCTAAGCTCTTCACAGCTACTCGGGCATCTTTTAACTTAGTTGAAACATGGCTCTCCAACAACCAGCTCATCCTTAACCCTAAAAAAAAACAAAGCTGTTACTCTTCCTACCTAAAAAGTTCAACAATATTAAACCCTCCTTCTCCATACAGTCCCTTAATAACACTTCTATTCAGGTAGACTCCAGTACTAAGCTCTTAGGCATAACCATTGATGATCAGCTTAAATTTGACTTGTATGTTAATAACTGTATCAAAAAGACTCATTCAAAACTAGGGCTCCTTTACAGTAACAAGAAATTCCTTACCTCTGAAGCCAAGATTACTCTCTCTCTTACCTACATTCTATCCAGTCTAATGTACAGTTCTCATATTCTCACAAATCTTAACTCAACACTCCTGACCAAACTTGAATCTACCTACAACAAGGTAGCTAGATTTTGCTGCCCAACAAACCTACAAATCTCATCACTGTCTCTCTAAAATACCTAAACTGGCTTGAATTACCCCACCAGCGTCTTCGCTCTCAGCTCCAGATCATCCATTCTATCCTATACCAGCCTTCCTACTGCCCAGCAGTATCCCCTCTCATCTCCCATTATTCTCCCTCCTGACCTCCCCGAAGCTCTCACCAAGACCTACTACAAATCTACAAACCCAAGTCTAAATCTGGACACAACATGTACAACTATCACCCCACTATTGCCTGGAATAGGCTCCCACTAGATATCAGGACCCTTACACATCCTAAACAATTTAAGACAGCCACCGAAGAGCACTTTAAAAGTCACTGGTCCTGCCACTGCACTCTCCCTCCTTAACATCCCCTACTTCTCATACCTTAATCTACTTTCTGCCCTTAACTCACTCTTCTCACTAGCTCTCTCTAATCTTCCTTGACTACTCTTTCTACTGTCTTCTAAAATCTATTAAGCAGATTGCCTCAGAGAAACATTCTATTGCAATTGTCTTGCCTTCATTCAATTACATTATGATAAAAATGGGTTTTTGTAACCACTTACCCCAAAAACTATACTCATCTTAATGACATATTTCTTTTTATACATCTTGAAATAGTTATGCTATACTCCTGATTATTGACACTGTATAACACTGTATTGCTACTTAATGCCTTGTAATAATCCTGTAACAGTGCTGTTTAATGCTAATTTATAATGAAAATTGTATAATATGTTGGAGCTTTTCTCCCCGGGCCTCCGATGGAAAAGGGCTCTTCAGCTTAGTCTGACAATCCTGGTCAACAAATGTAAAATAAATAAATAAATAATAAATAAATAAATAAATAAACAAAGCAATTTAGCCCCAACAACTTTAATCAGTTCCCTAAACCATTGCAACCGGCTACCACTGACACATCTTCCCCTGGAAGATGCTATCCATCACTTCAACAAAACCTTCCTCTTGATACTAAACATGCAAGTCTATCAGAACCATACATGTGAAATCTAACTATGTTCCATGGCTAAAAAAAAAAAACAAGATTGCTATTAATAGCAAGAGATAAAGCATGGAATCAGTGGTAGAAAACTAAAACTAATACTACCAAACAAAGCTACCAAGAGCTCAGAAACAAGGCTAAAAAACAGATCAAACAAGACAAAACAAACTATTACACTAAAATCCAAGTTAAATACCATAGAAATCAACAAAAATTCTGGTCAGCAATAAAAAACATACTTCAACCAGGCAAACCAACTACCCCACAACCCACCACTTCAAATAAAATAAACAACATAGCTACCCAATTTAACAAATACTTTACCGAGTCAATAATAGCCCTATCCAGACAACAACCAACCTCCACTATGCTAGACTGTCCAATTCCCAATAAAACTGGAACTACTTTCTCACCCAGTCTCAACTAAAACCAAAACAAAAATGCTCATTAAATTGAAACATATAACACTAGCCACTGACAATTTGCCACCTCAATATCTAAAAATAGCAGCCAAAGCAATAGCATACCCAGTCTCCATACTGATAAACAGATCCATAGATAGTTGAACAGAAAGTCTCAGTCTTATGGAAAATATCCCATACAATCCCCCTCCACAAAGACAGTGGTAGTACTGACCTAACCAACTACCGACCTATTGCTATCTTATGTCCACTGTCCAAAATATTAGAAAGAATTGTCCATACACAACTTATGCACTACCTTCAAACAAACAACCTATTACCTTTGTCTCAATATGGCTTTCGTCCAAATTACAGTACAACCACTGCCATACTAACTTTCACCAACATAATAAATCAACACAGAAATAATCACAAATACATATCCTCTATTTTCTTAGATTTATCAAAAGCCTTCGATGTGGTGTCCACAGCAAACCTCTTTCCACCCTTTCTTCACTGAACTTTTCCCAATCCTCACTTAACTGGTTACAAGGCTACGGACGTCAGCAAGCAGTACTATGGCAAGGAGAACTCTCACCTCTATTACCTACCACCACTGGCATCCCCCAGGGCTCTATACTAGGTCCTCTCCTATTCTCAATATTCACAAATAATCTCCAGATTCCACATTGATCTGTGCTGACCTCACCATTCCAGAACTACAGGTACTCAACCAAAACTCATTTCTTGCAATCGAAAAATGGCCAACCAACTCCCAATTGATCCTGAATCACAACAAAACAAAACATATGCTATTTCATCCCACCAAAGCCACAGCAACCCCCTCCACATTCACTACTGAATCTGCTAACAAAACTATAACCTCACCCACTGCCCATACAAAACTGTTAGGAGTAGAAATCGACAATAACATGAGATTTGATTTCCACATAGCTCAAACCATTAAAAAAGTCCACAAAAAAACTAGGTGATCTGTATAGGAATAAACTATACTTTACAAACAATACCAAAGCCACCATAGCACAAACACACTTAATCTTTACCCTCATGTATGTATCACCAGTTCTCACCAGCCTTAGGAAATTTGAACTCACAAAATTCGAAACATGCTACAACAAAATTGCAAGATTCGTAGTCAACTCAAACTCCAAATTACATCACTGTACATCACTCAGACAGCTTAATAACTGCCTAGAGTTTCCTCCTCCTATTACGTTATAACCAACTAGCTATGGACCATAAACTATTCTATGACAAAGAAAAGACCCCTGCCCTGCAAAATCTACTACAACCATACTCCTGCACCAGAACATTACGTTCTAATAAAAAATCCCTAAAAAAAGTCTCCAGTGCTAACAACCAGGCCAGGGAATCTCTTTTCTCCAACTGTATAGCTAAAGTCTGGAATAATGTACCTTCTAATATAATATTTACCTCAAATCCACTGCAATTTAAAACTTTACTAAAAACCCACCTAACCAAAAACTGGATACGTCCATGTAGGGCTCCTGATTAATCAAGTATGTTTTTCTAAGCTGAATTTACATGAGAGTCTCTCTTAAGAGTCATACAAAAATGCATGACATAAACAATACCTTGTATTATAATTTAGTAGTATATTTCTAATTATACTAAGCGACCTATATTCTAGAATTTTAATCTTGTCTTGTATCACAATTTAGTATAATGTTTCTAATAAAACTAAGTGTCTTATAGTCTACATTTCTAGTTATGTCTTACTGTGATGATTATATTCTATTGTACATTTGCTGTATTGATCTACTATACTTATTGTATGTATTATTTGTTGTATGTATTATTTTTTAAGTGGAGCTTTTCTCCCCGGGCCTCTGCTAAAAAAGGTCTTGCGTCCACTCGGACTTTCTTGGTTAACAAATGTTAAATAAATAAATATAGATTGATGCATTCAGATAATACAATTTTGGCACAGCAAACTTTTGGCAATAAAAGAACTGTCCAAGTATATGAAGTCCGCTGCCATCCTTATTAATGCATGTTAACCCTAACCCTGACCCTGACCCTAACCCTAACCACAATGCTATACCTTATCTTAGAAAAAAATCCATGCCACTACTACTACTCAGACAAAGCATGTGAGAATTTGTGGCATGGTTATGATCAATGGATTGCAAAAGGAAACTGTTTTCCCCCTTTTGCAATCATTTCTTTCAATTTTTGGATTTTTTTGATATGCTCATTTCAAAATGCCAGCATTTGTAACCCCTCTGCCTGTTGACCATCAACCCACCAAGATCAATGCCCACTTTTCCCTCACAAGGGTGGGAGTTTTCACTGATCTATTTGTTCCTCAGTGAAACAAGAGACAATTTTGGGGCCAGCATTCAGGCAGATATCAAATGCTTATCATCCATGACAGTTTATAAGTCACATCCCTCTGGCTTCAACTCCGTGGGATGCACCACACATAACTCTCCAGCGGGTGCTTCCCAAGCAGCAAGCAAGGCCACCTCCCTCTCCCCAGGATGGCAGGGCACTATGCCTGTCACTCACATCTTCTTGTCCAGCTCCCTCCAGCTCTTGTGCCCACTAATCGAACAAAGGCTGTCTAGGTCACACTTAGGGCTTTATCCTAATGTACCATGAACAGAGGACAATGCTTTTACATTTCAATAAATCAGCATATACTCATATATAAAACATATTGCCTTATGCCTCCCTATGTTCATGTACACACAGATGTGATGACATCATCATCAATAATCCTAAAAATAAGTAGAATTGTTGGAACTGTAAAAAAAAAAAAAAAACAGATGGTAAGCATCTGTCAATAGTAAAATCAACAGGTAGCATACTTGTCTTTGGTGACTGAAGATTAGCTGCGAGTTCTATTCCAACCACAGGTGCATGGAGTAATTTCCCATACTGACACTGTAGTGCAGCATAAGGGAAGCGCTACACTCCTGAGTGTGCCATCATTTGAACAAGACATTAAACTGAGATCACATCTGCTTCAGCTGGTGGTAGCTCAGGTGGATATAATAGATCCCACAGCAACTATCAAAAAGAGAGTGTGTGTTGGGGGGGGTTCTCTGATGGCCTGGTCAAATTTCCACTAGTTGTATAAATACCACCTTGGGTCTCTGCTGAAAGAGGTCATTAACCTAGTGGGACTAACCTGGTCAACAAAAGAAAAAAAATAAATTAGAAGGTGGAAATGATAAGTCAGTCATTAAGTCTGTGGAGGACAAACGCCTTTGCCAATGATTTCAAAGGTCACTGGCTGAAAAGGTAGAATGCCAGGAAATTGGGTACAGCTAATGGAGTTGCTGAAAGACTACATTTGCACATGTGCATTCTCCATCTTGTGTCTTACCCTATGCAGCCAACAGTACATATGAAGATCTCTGTTATTATTCATTTCCTGCAATAAAAATGTGCAAGCCACTGGTATCATACTAGTACTGGCATTTACATGACATATTGCTCAAATAGCCAGAGTTGCATGTTTCAGTCTATCAATAAGCAATACGGTATTGATGGAGAACACTAACAGTTCATGAAGAGGTTGAGGGGATCTGAGAAATGAGCTTAGGTATTGCTGTGGAAAGTGTACATACCAAAGGTTTGAAGCTTAGATGATGGAGAAATATGATCTTTATAGAGCACACACACACACACACACACACACACACACACACACACACACACACACACACACACACACACACGCACACAAATATGCATATACACATCTCTCTCTCTCTCTTTCTGAGTAATTCACATCTGCTATTCCAGGTATGTACGTACAAGCACAAAAAAAAATCTCTGGTTGATGTCCTCATAGCCTTCAGCAATTAACTATTTATGGTAGCAGTTTTGGTGAATCATCTCAGCTGTATTTATAACATTAATGAAGTTTTATATAAAGTAAGTGAAAAGAAACAATGAAACACAAATGAAACCTCACTATTAAGGAAAATATTAACTGTAGCCTCGTAGTGTCAAAACAGTTATTTTGCCTTAAACCACCCCTAAGTAAGTGTTCAGTTCAAAAAGTGTTTTTATGTGCAATATTAGTCTGTCTACCTGCATGTCCGTGATGTAATAGCTGGGTGTTACATGTGCAAATGTCTGTGAAAATAGTCTGTATGTTGTCTGCACATTGAGTATGGAGATACGGAATTTCGTTCAGTTTTTGCACTTGTGTGATTTCTGAATGACAATAAATTTTACTTTGACTTTGACATTAATAAATCAAACATTTACAACTTAAAGCATATGTTGAAAATTCCCATCCTTTAATGCTGCTATTGTTAATTTCTAGGCAGAAGAATTAAGGAAACTTTGATATGACAATAAATGCATCTTCTTACTCTAATGGCATATTTATGACTGTGCAAGGTACACAACTCTTCCCCCCTCGGTAACTAGTACTGTAACTTGACATATGCACTAAGATCAGGTAGAGAAGAAAACACTGACAACCATACTACAGAGCCTTACCAATACTTCAACGTTCAGCAGCATGAAGGCATTTCAAAGCAATAACTACACAATACAAACAAGCTTCAAAGAACAGGGTGTGGTTTGTCATGGAACAGACTGGGTGTTCTGACACCAGTACAATGCAGTGACAGGAGCTGATGTTAAAGATGAAATACTCACTTTTGTCAAGTAGTACACAGACTGCTGGAATGTGAACATAATAACTTCTTCCAACACAGTCACAGCCTCCTCACTGGCTGACCCGATCGGCCTGAGTGAATCCGCTGCAAAACAAAGTTACAGTGGTAGTGAGCACTGGGCATATGTGATGCTAAAGGAAGAAAAAACGTACTAACATCTCAGAACACAACTAGTATTAAAGCCCTACACAGGATTTGTACTGCAAAATGAGCAGGACACTTATGCTATCTAATTTAGCAGCAAAGTTATATTTTCAAAGTATGACTCCACCAATGTACACAAGATGGGAAACATTCAGCAGTGGAACTCAGAAGGTATATGACTCAGAATTCAAAGCAATATTAGCTAATCTGTGACAACTATTACAAAATCTTCTGTTTCATTAATAACAACCATTTAATACCATCATAAACAGAGAGCCATCAGTAGCCTAAAAGTATATATTAAATAAAACAGGATTGGCTGGGAGGGGAAGGATGTGGACTGGGGGGGTAAACATGAGTTCCATCACTGCTTGAATAAATGCTAATAGAGGGCAGGGGTCCTGAATGTAATAACACTGACGCAGTAATAACAAATAGACCTTAGTGTGCAGAAATGTGCGCACTATTTGCTTTATATTACAAAATAAAACACAAAAGGATCCAAGGACAGCAAGAAATTCCAGTACAACTTCCATTTAATATAAAACAAACCAGGTACATAAGCGCTTTCATAGCAAAGCTACTTCATCAGAGGTATAATGAAACAACAAACCAAGTCCATTAAATACTTAATTCAACACATCACATGACTAATCACAATTAATATTAAAAGGTGTACTAATAATAAAAAACTCATGTAAAGATTATTTTTCTTTCAGGCATTATTACATAAACAACAGCAACTATTCATAAATATCATAAATAAAAAGCAAAATACATCCAGAAAATCCATATAAATATGCATATATATATATATATATATATATATATATATATATATATATATATATATATATATATATATGTGTGTGTGTGTGTGTGTGTGTATATTATATATATATATATATATATATATATATATATATATATATATATATATAAAACAATAAAACATTATGATAAAAATTTTACAATGTCCACATGGCATTGTACATTTATTAGTTGTTACATTTCTGATCTTCTTAAGAACACAAAGGCGTCCTCTCAAAGATTTCATATTCTTATAAATAAACTTGGGTCTATTATCTACTATGTTTCTGATCGTATCATCAGTAGTCAAGACATTCCATTGTTTCTCAGTAATATCCTAATAACACTTAACATCACTGGAGTAATATAAACAAACTTTCAGTTTATTATCTCAATTATTCACAGGTGTATTAATACTTTTAGTATATTTCTTGCCATAATAGGGTTTGGCTCTACTATTTCTTAAATCTGTTACTAACTTGTATATATTGGCGTAGCTATTGGTACTGCTGTTCTAGTGGAATGGGAAAATGAACCTATTTTTAATGGACCATTTAGCTCACAAGTGGCTTTTTATCGTCGTTTTGTGGACGACGTTTTTCTGCTTTGAGAAGGTTCCAAAGAGTCATATAGTGCCTTTAAGGAATATATCAATAATACTACCTCTTATTTAAGATTTTCTTCTATAATTTCTGAACATTCAATAGATTTCTTGGATGTGAGTGTTTTAGTAGACTCAAAAGGTAACATATTTACAAAATTATATAGGAAACCTTGCCACTGCAATCATCTCTTGCACAGAAGAAGTATGCATCCTACTCATGTGTTTAAGAGTGTAGTTAGTAGTCAAATGTATAAGGCATCAAGGCTAAATGTCAAAGACACAGAGTTTGTACAACAAACACAACAATTAGAAACATCATTTACAGCTAGAAGTTATGCTAAGAGTAACATCTGTGAGAATGTTAAGCTAGTAACAGATTTAAGAAATAGTAGAGCCAAACCCTACTATGGCAGGAAATATACTAAAAGTATTACTACACCTGTGAATAATCAAGATAATAAACTGAAAGTTTGTTTATATTACTCCAGTGATGTTAAGTGTTATAAGGATATTATTGAGAAACATTGGAAGGTCTTGACTACTGATGATACGATCAGAAACACAGTAGATAAAAGTCCCAAGTTTATTTATAAGAATATGAAATCTTTGAGACGCCTTTGTGTTCCTAAGAAGATCAGAAATGTAACAACTTATAAATGTACAATGCCATGTGGGCATTGTAAATGCTGCCAATATATAGATAGCAGTGGTGAGTTTAAACATCCTGACCAAGGCAAAATATACAGATGTGGTGTTTTTGCTACATGTGAGACTGCCCATGTAGTTTATTTAGCTTACTGCTCGATATGTTTTAGATTCTATGTGGGTAAGACCGATAGGACCCTTAGGGAAAGAATCAAAGAGCATTATTATCACACGAGTAAGGGTAATAACATGAGTGCACTCTCTAAACATATATTAAGAACTGACACATCACATTATTTTAGATTTATGGTAATAGGATGTGTATTTGAAGACATCAGGAAAGGTGACATTACTAACTTGACTGAACAAGCAGAGTCCAAATGGATAATTAGATTAAGGAGGGACTTTGGGCATGGCCTGAATGATAGAGTATCTATCAGACCGAAGCTCAAAGCTAGACCTTTGAGTAAGAAGTGAATTTACAGATGTTTTTTATATTATTATTTGGCATCTTCAGTTTTTATCATATTGTTATATTGTTTATATATATATATATATATATATATATATATATATATATATATATATAAAATTGTATATATATACATATATATATATATTTTTTTTATATATATATATATATATATATATGTATATTTATATGGATTTTCTGGATGTATTCTGCTTTTTATTTATATTTATGAATAGTTGCTGTTGTTTATGTAATAATGCCTGAAGGGAAAATAATCTTTATATGAGTTTTTTATTATTAGTGCACCTTTTAATATTAATTGTGATTAGTCATGTGATGTGTTGAATTAAGTATTTAATGGACTTGTTTTGTTGTTTCATTATACACCTGATGAAGTAGCTTCGCTACGAAAGCGCTTATGTACCTGGTTTGTTTTATATTAACCGGAAGTTGTACTGGAATTCTTTGCTGCCCTCAGATTCTTTTGTGTTTTCTTTGGGGTATACATTTTTATTGTTGCTGGACCCAAGTTCTGGTATTGGTCTATGGCTTGTGTTTCTACTTATATTACAAAATGTTGCACTCTCCAAAACTGAATCTGAACATTCATCCCAAGGACAGTAACCCCCTTCTATCTTGAACCCTCTTACACTCTCCAGTCCTCATAAGTGACACTAGGAAGGTTGTACCTTCTGAAAGGTAAGTTGGGATACTCACCCAGGAAAAGGGCATGTTTAGGATCAGAGATAAGGAGACTACTGGGGTATCAGTACATTAAGGGTGTTCAGGGCGAATTGGTCTGGAAGTCAGAAGTGCTGTGACAGGTGAATGGGAAGCACCAAAAATATAATATATTAAATCTCCATACTTCCACAATTATGTCTGAGCATATAAAGCCATTATCCATCACTAGGTAATGTATTCAGTTCTGGAGTCTCCCATTTAAAATGTTGCTAGATTATAACCCTGAACTGCTTGAATCTGGTTTTGCACAGGTATGCCCTACTGAAAAGTTAACATATGCAAGCAAACTGATGCTGTCCTCAGATAAAGCTTGAAGTGCGTTACAATGTAAATTAACAAATGAGGAAGTAAATTTGTAAATGCCTATGTGTGTTGTGCAATTATACTACACATGAGCCTCTTATGTGCTCTACACAAAAACTCAGCTTTGATCATAATATACAGATCCTTAGTACTACCCAAAGAATAACTATGCCATTCTCATCTTGTGTCTTCACAGTTAAAGAAATGAGTATGCATGGTGTTCAATGATCCCACTCTCCTGTTGACTCTCTAGCTCTGCTTGGACCCCAGAGCCATACCACACCAGTTACCATCATAATGTTACAAATGACACACTTGGGGGTGGGTCCTGTTGGCCTTTGACTGTTAGTGCACCTGACAATTCCAATCCTTAAGTTTTATTACCAAAATAAATTTCAGACCAGTACTGAAGCACGATCCATCCACTTTACATTCTACACACGGCACTATTTATACTCATATGTCCCCTACACAAAGCCAGTATTACTAACGATCCAGACATATGTCTCCATGGCCTACATGTTTTGAGCCAGCAGTGGAAACATCATCAAAAGCAAAACTTCCCAAGGACATGTAGTTGCTCTAAACAATGGACATTCTCAATGCCTTCCACACCATTGCTCAGTTGACTCTCAAAGGTGAGATATGAATTTATAGTAACTCTTTAAACTTAGTTACATCATCCCAGACATACTTCAAAAAAATGCTGAGATCAAAGAACACTGATTTTCAACAGAAAAAGCAAGCAATTTCAGAGGATAGCACAGACTCCCTCTGCCCCCCACACTCTCCTAAATCTCCAAATATACTAACTCTAACATGATGCAGACTTGTTGGGTGTGGGTAACTTCTATGCTGCCCACAGTTCTGTAAACTCACTCAAAACACTAGCTATTTAACAGAAGTGAGAGTTGACTAAATGGGATTGATGAATCCCATTCCAGTTAAGTTAAATTGGATGGAACAACTATATCAAGTGACCCCACCACTACCAGCACCAGTACTAAAATGGAGTCTGAAAGCCAATCCCCAGCTGACCCAACAATTTGTGTTCCCCTGTTGTCAGGCTTCCATATCATCTGCCGCTTTGCTGTACTATTTAGCAGACATGTCATTAAACTGTCTGTTGCTTACGTGTGCAGAGCACTGGTTTAGGTCAGTATAGGATGCCTTACTATCCTTATCATACTCACACACTGATTCTATTTACAGTGTCGGGAGTTAGAAAAACAAGTTGTTTAAGGATTCCTCCATATTAATTATGGGTCAAATGAAAAAGCGAGAGAGAGAGTGTGAGAGAGAGAGAGATGGTGCAAGATGACAGAAACAGAACAGCAAATGTACTTAATCATACAGCGCTACATGAAGGAAAAATACTAAATATTTTGTAGCTTACTACATTCATAAAACCTTCTGAAATAAATGACTACTGACAAAGCGGATGGTGGTAAGATAAATGTTGTGCTTAGGGTATAAGAAATGAAGATGTCAGAGTGTTCTCCAACCTTTCTAAATTATATTGACAGAATTCTTCTCACAAATGCATTCCTCATGTGGAAATCTGTAATTCACAAAATGTTAAAACATCTTGTTTATACATATATGGTTCCCCTTCATAATTTCGAAATACTGAAATCTCGAATTTCAATATCTCGAAAATATAAAAGGCGAACAACTCACAATCCCGAAACCCAAAAGCACGAAACACACAATCATGAACATACATACACCACACAACACACACCATTCTACCCACACACCACACAAACTATACAACCCTACATTACATGTAAGAAGGGGGGGGGCACACACACACACACACACACACACACACACACACACACACACACACACACACACACACACACACACACACACACACACACACACACACAAAACACCACACATCACACATACACAAACACCAAAACATCCAACACTCACACTCATACTTCCACCTCCCTACCCTAACCCACAGGTACAACTTACAAAAACACTCACATACACTCACTCACCTTAAATTCTGGACACCATCCCAACCAAACATTTTACATAATGTAGCATAAATGCATAAGCACGGATTTGAGATATTCGGATTCGCACTTATGCACTTTCGCTATTTTGAAGTTTCGTCTTTATGGTCTCTGGATACTGAAATTTGAGATTTCAGTACTTTGAGATTACAAAGGGGGGAATTATATATATATATATATATATATATATATATATATATATATATATATATATATATATATATATATATATACATACATAAGAATGAATAGCCAGAATACAACAATTTTGTAAGATGTGATTGACTACTGCAGTTCTTTTACTCCAACAATCCATTGCAGCTAATAATTACTACTTGTGGCTTAGTGGAAGGCTTTGGAAATATCACCCCCAGGTCAAGCATCCTTTTTAATCTCTGTACTGTTTATCTGCTGCATATATGACAGCATATTACCTACTAACTATGAATCTACTCTACTTAACACATCCCCTTTCTCTGCACAAGAAACACAACTATTTCTTCAAAGATCTTTCATCTCTTCCTAATTTTCCTAAACAAAGGTCTAGTTACATTGCAGTTTCATTTTTCTTTGTTATTTTAGAACAGAGTTGCTTATTTTGAACATATTTGTTTATTAATGCAAACTGAATAACATCAAAAAGCAGAGCCAACCCAAATATAACCTACTGCCATCTTTTTCTTTCATACACAGCATGTCATAGTAAAGAGAATGAGATCTAAATAAATGTCTTTAGCTCAAAAGATTTGACATGGTCCAGTTAATGTTATTCTTCAAAGCAATATGATAGGTTTTACAAAAGAGTAATTAGGGATTCAAGCAATAGTCAGGATTTTAAAGTACAGATTTATAGCCACTGTTCAAGTAGAACATTCAGCAAATACAGCTAATACGTATCTATAAGGAAAAGGTAATGCTTAGTTAAAAAAGTAGTTTTCTTCAGAGAAGATGGCTAAAGCCCTGACTATGTCTCAGGTCTGCTTTGTATTCTCACTCCAACTGTCTAATCAATAAAAAGGGGTCTGTTGCCATGGATATGAACTTTCCAACCATCTCCGTTACCAGCTTGGTGGATATGGGCATCCTGAGGCAATGAAGAAATTGCCTCAAGTTTACTGATAACCAGTTAATTCTCAAACAAACTAATATGGTATGTCAGAGATGTATTTACACAATGTCACTGCAGGCAAAGCTCTCAGATAAAAGTATTCCTAATCTCAATAAGGTTGTCAGTAGTACACACACTGCACCCATCACACACAATGAGGTACCTTCCTAAAGCTCAAAGACATCCTAGATGAAGTACACATAACAAATACCCTCAGCAGCCCCAAATGCACTCTTTCAAAACAACACCCACATCAACACATACAAACACATCTCATAGAGCCTCTACTTCTAAGCCCATAAGGCAAGCCACCACACAATCCGACATTCTGGTCATTGGAGACTCTATTGTGAGACACACTGATATTCCCCTCACAAGACTGAGTAAGGAGAAAGTCACTGTCACTTGCTTATCAGGAGCCAGGATCCACCACATCAAGCACACACTCAGGTCACTGAACCACAACTACCAGTATAATTCAGTCATAGTCCGTGTGGGTGTAAATGACCTGAGACGTACCTCCCTCGACTAAATGAAGAGTGACATCAAGGAGCTCTCAGAATATGTGTCCCAGGCTGGTATGAGCCTAGCATTGAGCAGCATGTCACCTTCTCCAAGGATGATGCCACAATATGAACAAAAGATGACTGCCTTTAATAACTGGCTTAGTTTCTGGTGTCATTCTAAGGGGTTGCAATATTTGTCAGCATGGAAGGAGATGGTCAACAGACCACGCTGTTTTGCCAAGGATGGTCTGCAACTCTCCCCTCTAGACTTTCAAATATTAGCTACAACATTGTCCTCCCCCACAGTGCCTTTTTTAGGCAATGCCAAACTGAAAGTACTTCCGATATAGCAAACCAAAACCAAGAAAATCTAAAGGTATTATTGCTCAATGCCAGATGTCTAAACAAAAGACTCCACTCCCCAGAAGCTCTCTTTACCCTAGAGAATGCTGACATCTGTGTAGTCACTGAGAAATGGTTTAAAGCTGTGGAAAGCACACCAACAGTGCTAGGTTATAATGCTTTCCACACATTTAGACCAGCTACTACACAGACAGAGACTAAAGGTGGAGGTGTCTCTATTTACATCAAAAATAAATATACCTCAAGGCTGATCAAATAGAACAATGCACTTGAGCTGCTCCATATTCAAAATCACCATAGGCAAAATCCAATACAACTTCCTTGCAAGCTATAGGTCCCCCTCTATGACACAGAAAACCCATACCATGTAATTAAACTTATTGGAAACACTCACCATCTGATACAATACCATATTCATGGGTGACTTTAATTAGCCAGCTACTAACTGGGTATCCTATATGACACCAAACATGCAGGCACAGGGATTCTTGGACTTTGTAAACACAAACTCCCTGGACCAGACAATCAATACACCAATCAAGGATGCAACCATACTAGATCTGGGTCTTCACTAATATGAGAGATTGCTGCACACCTCCTACTGTAATGTCTTCCCTGGTAAGGTCAGACCACAAAATGGTCTCCTCTGAAGTAAAAATAAAACCTGGACCCCCAGCTAAACCTGAAATATTCAAGAACTACTTGAAGGCTAACCTCCTGTTATAAACTGGTAACCTGGCAAAAATCCAAGCCTCCATAAACCCTGGGAACACTGCTGCCTCTGCAGAACTGTGCACAAAAAACCCTGCATAAGCATGTTAATAGCTGCACAGAGGCAGCTGTAAACACCAGGAACAAGTACAGAACTAACTCAAAAAGTCTCCCTGGTGGAATCACAAAATCAATACACAATATAACAGAAAAAAGAAAATCATGGCAAAAATTAGGAGGCGCAGCACCCAGCAGGATAAAAGCACTCTCATCAAGCTAAACAAACAACTCAGATGACAAAGTCTATCAAAGCCAAATTTGAGGTAAGTCTGGCCTCCTAGGCCAAGGACAACACAAGGCATTCTTTAGCTATGTCTGCAACCTCAAAGGCAATATACAATTGTGTGCAGAGCTTACTGTAAATGGAGCCACCTATACTGTGTCAGAAGATATAGCAAACCTACTGGCTGATAAATTCAGCTCCAATTTTACCTATGTCTCCCCCTCAACCTTCCCTCAGGAAATGCCGTCAAATATAAATACCTTTGCTATCACTAGGGAACAAGTCCTTAATGCTCTCTCTAAGGCCATCAACACTGCATCAATGGGCCCAGACGATATCCCAGGATGCCTTCTAAATAGCATGAAACATGACCTACCAGGCCCTCTGGAATTGCTATTTAACTGTAGCTTCCAAACAGGCTTTGTATCTCATCAATGGAGAACAGTAAGTCATCCTTCTGCACATAGGTGGGCCATCTACAGACCCTGGAAACTATAGACACATAAGTCTCACTAGTCTTATATGTAAAGCCATGGAAAGAATTATCATGGAAATGCTCAGTAGTGATATAGCAAATCTCCAGACACTGGACCCAACCAGGTTTGGTTTCATCAAGGGCAGATCATGCTTACTCAACCTGATGGACTTTTTTGAGAAGGTCACCAAAGCAATGGATGAGGGCAAAATGGTTCACACTGCCTACCTTGACCTGGCCAAGGTATTTGACACAATACCCCACTCAGGCATTGTTGACAAACTCAAGAGGTTAGGTACAAACCCATATGTCACCAAGTGGATGGCCAAATGGCCCACAGGCAGGACCTAGGAAGTTAGAATTGGGGAGTCCACCTTTGCAAAGAGGCCAATCACAAGTGGAGTCCCTCAGGGATCAGTCCATGGACCGCTCCTTTTTGGCATTTACTTCTCTGAAGTCAAGGCCAATGTCAACACTCTCTGACTGAATACATTTTCAGATGATTGCAAATCGGGAGCTGTCATTTTATCCCACACTGACACAAATGTTCTCCAGGAAGGGCTGACACAGGCAAACAACTGGTGTCATAGCCATAGACTAAAATTAAATGCCAAGAAATACATAACAGTATCCTTTGGAAAGCCATCCACCCCTGGTAACAATCATACTGACAACTCACCCCTTAGAGTTGACCCAGTAGTCAGGGACTTAGGGATGCACATAGACAGTAATCTAGCCTTTGACCATCACGTATCTACAGTAGTGAAGAAATTATTCTGTGTTGCGCAATATATAAACAGAGGTATGGCATCTAAGTCCAATTAAGTCATTGTTTCACTGTATTTGGCATTCATCAGACCTATCATTGAGTACAATGCCCCTTTGATATATACTTAACTAGGCACATCCAACAACTGGAACATCCACAGAGGTTCCTCACTAAAAGAATACAGGGCATAAGTAAAATATCCTGTGAAGACCACCTGAAAGCCCTATCTCTGTATTCAGTCTACTACAGGCTTTTGAGGGAAGATCTATGCCTGCCATACAAGGCATTGTTAGACCCCACTCTGATGGACCTCCTGCATATCCACAAAAGAAATAGTACCAGAATTACCCACTCTAAAGCCTTAAACCCTGCCTGTGATATAAATAGGACTGGTTGGACAGACAGATATGTATCCCAGACATACCTCTCAACCTCTTATTGCAAGAAATCTGGACAAAGTCTGACAAAATGGGAGGACAAAGACCCAAAAATAGGGACATGTTTTAAATATTAACTCTTATAAACTTATAAAGTTGCTAGAGTAACAGGGTTTATTTTGATACACATTTTCTGAAGGATTTGAAGTCTGAAACTCAAATGTTATTATACAGAGACTTGAGTCCTGAGGTCATCCCAGTGATTTGCCAGAAAAACACAAATTTTATGAGGAACAGACCAAAAATATAAGTAAAAAATCTGGACATTTTGCGAAAATCTGGACAGTTGAGATGTATGATCCCAGAGACTGCACTGTCTCTGGAACAGGCTTCTCATCCATGTGAAGCAAGTTCCTCCCTAACTTGATTAAGTGTAACTTGGATAATTGGATAAATTCATCCCTGGTTTGGCACCAATGTCTCTAATTGACACAGGCAACCTGTAAATGTTTCATCTCCCAGGCTCTTGCTTGTAAATTTTTCATCTCCCAAGCCCCTGCTTACATTTATCAAGGGTATCAGAACTTGTCAGAGATTTGGGATGCATGGCTAGGCTTAAAAGGCCCTTGTGGTCATTAGCCTAGTAAACACCTATGAACCTATAAGGTGACCGATGTTCAATTATTGTCTCAGGGAACTGTAGAGCCTGCTGGGGGAAGGGTAATGATGATGCACTGTTGTTTTGCCTCTCTTGGGGGATTGTTTTTACCTATCACAGGAGGTGGGAATGTCCCTGGCACCAAAGTTTCATGACTTACACTGGCCTATAAAAGCAATTCCAGATCATAGGAGGTGGAGCTTCCCAGTAACCAGTCAACCCAAGCCTGTTTGAACTTCTATCAGCTCGTTCTTGAAGCATTCTGCTCACATATGGAATCAGTTCCAGTGTGAAATCCTAGAAGAGAGAGAAGTGACCTCCGTTGAAGAACGCTCCACAAACAACAACAAATATAAAAAACAGAAGAGCTTTGCACCACAATGAGATTACTGGAACCAAGCTAAAACTTCACAGTGCAATGTACGCAAAAAAGCATAAAATGTAAGAAAGAACCCTTGTAAAACAGACAGACAAGCGCTTTCAGCTATTCAAGCCTTCTTCAGATCCGATGTTTAAAAATCATCATCCAGTAAGGCTGACTCCACGTAATGAAAAAGTCACATCCAACCAAAATAGGTCATCCTGTACACACCGAGCTATAGCTGCGAACATTTTTCTTAAAGTTAAAAAATCTTTATTATGCAACTGTTAAAATTCCTTTATTGAAAAATTCCTTTGTTAAAAATATAGAAAACAGAGAACATAGACCAAGTTAAACTGGTTAGCATCAAAAAATCTGTTCAAAAGGAGTTTAAAGAAAAATAGAAGCAGATGAAACAATACTCCTACACTTCTTTGCCTTTCCTTACATTCTCATTGAAACGGAATCACTCTAAAAACCACATCAAACAAAAGCATAGAATTGCATGATTAAAATTACTATAAGTGGCCTGATGAACAAAAGTAGCAACACAACTCACAAAGAAACATATTGAATTGCTCTCCGATTCTTAAGAATACACTGGTATCTCTTGATATGACATCTAATACCAGTTCTTCTAACAATACTGGTGTGAATGAACACCTTATAGACACGATACCAAAGAAAGGAGCACAACATGTCCTGATTACAGAACAGCTCCCTTCTTTAATGTTGAACAAAACTTCTCAAACAGGGAGATCTCTATGCAGGGAAAGAAAGAAAAGGAAGTTGACACAATAGCTTCTCTGGTAGTCAATATTTCGAATATTGAGCTTACTCAATCTCAGCTGTGTTTACTAGAGAAGGTGTCAGCTTTATTCCAGCTACCAGGTCTACACACGATGAGTTTGCATTAGATCTCAAAATGTTTGGTAGGAATCTCACTCTGAAATACATTTTTGGCAATGGAAATGATACACCTCTCACTAAGGGAAACACTGTGCTCAAGACACCCCGCACTTTTGTTGCCTTCAATCATCCAGCGGTTGATTCTTTTATCCGCGCTTGTGAAGATGAGTTAATGAGAATGAGAATGGCCCATGGAGGGACATCCTACTTTAATTTAACTAAAGAAGAGAACAAGAAATGATATTGTGGTTAAACCTGCTGATTAAGGAGGAGCTGTAGTGGTACTGGATGCAAGAATGTATGTTCATTGGATGAAAGAATTGTTAAATGATAGGAAGACCTATCAACCGATCAGTAAAAATGAGATTAACATTCTGAAACAAAAAATCCATTGAGTTCTCTATGACATGTTGCTACAAAGAGAAATTAATGAGGAATTATATGATCTTTTCGTTACTGACCAGGATACTTAGTGTCCACCCCTACGCCCTACAGTGGCTGGCAGAGGATGGTTGACTGAGTCTATTTCTATGTTTATTGAAAAAGAAGTAAAGAAGGTGTTACCGAAGGCCTCTACTGTCATTAAAGATACTGCTGAGTTTTTAGAACATTTGCACACAGCCATAGAGGATAGGACTGATCTTGACACCCTGTTATTGGTCACTTTGGATATAAACAGTCTTTTCACTTCTATACCGAATGGCTATGCTATTGAAGCCGTAAGAGAGTTTTTAACTGAAGAGAAGATTGAATCACGTTTGATTTGTGACCTTTTGGAGATTGTGTTGGAAAACAATGTGTTCACCTATGATGATAGTTACTATTGGCAGAGATGGGGGGTTGCCATGGGCACCCCCTGTGCCAATGGCTATGTGGGAGAGAGGATGATCAAAGGATATAAACAACATTTGGAATGGAAAATGACACACGAATCTGTTCACTGCAGTAACATGGAATTATGCACCGGCACCAAATACGTACGATAGTCCATTTATTAGAAAAGATAAAACTTAGACACAGAACTCTTCATACAGTTTCCAACACAAAAGTTAAGCGCTTTCATCTACTCTCTCATAGACTTCATCAGAACATACAATTTTGTTCCCAACAGCATTTTATATCATCATCAACCAATCAACAGCAAAACTTCATTAATAATCTATCAATTAACTTTTTAAAGTGCTCAGTGCATAAAGTACCTTGGCAAACTCAATTTTGTGACATGACTTCAATCCCTTTTATTCCTCCTATATAGTGAACTTGTTACATACCCTTATCCCCAAAAAATAATAAATGTATTCTAAAACTAAACTATATTGTGTAAAATACCTAAAATTCCATTCTGATAAATAGATCAATAAGCGAAGGAACTGTCCCATCAATCTGGAAAATTTTGCATATCATCCCACTACATAAAGGGGGGAACTCCAACGACTTTTCCAACTTTCATCCCATAGCTTTACTATCCCCTATTGCAAAAATTATGGAAAAATGCATCCATTAACAACTGCTCAACCACCTTCTCCAGAACAACCTACTTGCTAACTGTCAACATGGCTTCAGACCTTTCCATAGTACCACCACTGCCCTGCTGTCATTCACAAACTGCATCAACAATAATTGTAACAAAAATTGTCTTTCATCCGCAGTCTTCATTGAATTATCCAAAGCTTTTGACATGGTTAACCACCAACTACTCCTTCATACACTAAATTCTCTTTCACTTGATCATCTATCTTTGAACTGGTTTACATCTTACCTTGAAAACCGTCAGCAGGCTGTACTCTGGCAAAATAAACTATCTAATCACCTTCCTACATCCCTCGGTGTCCCACAGGGCTCCATATTAGGCCCACTCTTATTTTCCATCTTCATTAATGACCTGCAAACAGCTATTCCATACTCCACCTGCAATCAATACGCAGATGACTCTACCATAATCTGTTCAGCCACTTCTCAAACCGAACTTCAGACTCTTACTCAAAAAAGCATTCAACACTGTAGAACAATGGTTCTCTCACCGCTGCCTCCTTCTAAATCCCAAAAAAACTAAACTGCTACTCTTCACACCAACCCGAAAGTCCACCTCTTTACATTTCAATCTCACTTCTAACAATGGTACTCTTATCTCTCCTGACTCTACCACTAAACTGTTAGGAATAACAATAGACAACAATCTAAACTTTGATACTCACATAAACACTAAAATTAGTTAACAAAAAACTGGGATCCCTTTACAGAATTAAACCCTATCTTACACCAGGAGCTAGGACCGCTATAGCCAGAACTCACCTAATATCCACTATGCTTTACGCCTCTCCCATATATACCAATCTCTCTAAAAACAACCTCAATAAACCAACAACTTCCTATAATAATATTGCTAGATTTGCTACAGGCTCTCCTTTCAGAACCCATCACTGTCTAAATCTTAAACAATTAAACTGGCTCGAATTTCTTAACCACCTTCAATTTCTCCAGCTGACAATAGCCCACAAGACCCTGTATCAACCTAGCAATACTCCAATAATCTCTAGCCTTATTACACCTTATAATAATCTCAAAAATCTATGCTCCTCAAACAAACTGCTGATCAATACTACTAAACCCAACAACTCAGCAGGTGACTCCTTGTTCTCTAACTCTGTTGGAAAACTATGGAATAAACTCCCCTCTGAAATCACATCTCAGACTTCTCTCTCACTTTTTAAAAGGAATCTAAAACTATATCTCAATAATCACTGGCTATGCACCTGTACTAACCCTGACTAAATCTTCTCCTATTCACTTATCTCACCCCACATCCTTTAGTAACTACCTTTTATGTATCAATAAACTATATTATTGCATACAACATATATGTATATATGTATACTGTACCTGACTATGGCAATTCTAACTTGTAGTATTTGTGTATTAAAAAAAAAATAAAAAATAAAAAAAAAAAGAAAACATTTTTTTGTGATAATTCTGTTCTTTCAATATCTGTATAACTTCTGTTTTAACTTTATATAAACTCTGTACGATTTCTTGGAGCTTTTCTCCCCGGGCCTCTACTGAAAATGGACATGTCTCCATCTAGACTAGCCCGGTCAACAAATGTAAAATAAAATAAATAAAATAAAACACCTAAAATACCCTAAAATCAGAGCATTTACCAAAGGTAGTAGATGCAATATAAAGAAATGTATCCAAACCTGATGTGCATACCCATTAGTTATTATTTTCTAAAATGGGTTTAATAGAAATAGTTTTGTTAATTCCTGGGTGTACAGAAGCATTTAATCTTATCTGCCACCTAGCTTCTCTATCACCCAGTTTCTTTTTTATATTTCTTTTTTATACTTCCCCCTCTTAAATTGTGTTGAATACCTTCTAAAATACCAAAATTAAAAGAGTCACAACCACTGCTGACATCTAGATGCCTCGATAAAGCATTTTTTACATCTTTTTTCCTCATGCAATAACAATGATCGTATATTCTGTTCCTGAGGCATCTATCAGTCTTACCCACATTGAAACAGGGGCATTTCGTACATTTGGCCAAACACACTATGTGAGACGTCCTACAATTACCTTTCTGGAAAACTACTTCAGTCCTGTTAATATCCTCCAATATTAAAGAAGGTACCTTAATAATAAAGTCACGCTGATTACACTGACCACCCTTACTAGTACCTTTCCTATCACTTACTAGTACCTTTCCTATTAAACTTACATTCTTTTTCCTTTATTTTCCTTTCTAATTCCCACTTTAAATTTCTACCATTCTTAGAGACAAACAAAAGTTTTTCCCCTACCAATTTATAAATATTATGATCAGTTTTTAAAATGTTCCAATTATTTTCTATACTTTTCTTTATATCTTGTACGTAGGGTGCATATTCCAATATGCAAGCCCTCAAATAATTGTTTTTATCCATACATTCCTTATCCGAAGTGTCTCCTAACACTTTGATTATACCCATACCTAATATAGGTTTGTATTTTACTCCCCATTCTTTTAACACATATTCCTTGATGTCCTCGATCATGTATGAGGGGTACCCTCTGTCTTTAAACATATTACCTATCTCTTCTAATTCTGTGGTCAAATCTGAATAGTCCGAGGTCATTCTAGCAGCCCTTATAAACTGCCCTTTTATTATACTCCGTTTTTGACTGTTAGGGTGACAACTAGAAAACTGTAAATAGGAGTTGCTGAACGTATTCTTTCTGTATATTTTGGACTTAAATTTACCATTTTTCACACTTATAAGTCTGTCTAAATATGAAATAGATCTCTGGTCCATATTGAATGTAAACTTAAATATTCACTTGAAGTATTCAAATATTCCTTGAATTCATGTAGTTTACTCTCACTACCCCTCCAAATCATAAATCTATCATCCAAAAACCTTAAGTAACAGGTTATATTCTCCCTCCAACCTGTTTGCAATATATATTCTGTTTCCCAGTCCAGCAAAAATAAATTGGCAAAAATGGGGGCGCACGCTGTCCCCATTTCCACCCCTTTGCATTGTCTATAGTATTCCCCTTCAAATAGTATAAAATTGTAGGATAATACCAATTCCATAAATTCCAGTATCAGGGAAGTTTTGTCCCAAGTTACACCACTGTATTTATCAATACTATTGTTAAACCTTTTCATCCCCTCTTTTTGGGGTATACTTGAAAATAGGTCGACTACATCAATCGCAACCAAAAACATATCAGGGCTAACTAGTCTAGTCTCAAGCCTTGCCAAAAAACCCCAGGAATCAATTACAATATGGGTTACCTTATTGTACACCGGCTTCAACCAATCGTCAATTACTGATCCATAAGGGAAAGTTTTTGACTTATTTCCTGAAATTATTGGACGAAAATTGGAAACATTTGGAATGATCAGATAATTCTTTACAATCAGTTTGTGGATGACACTTTTATTGTATGGAAAGGTAAAGAAGAAGAACAGAGGTCCTTTGTTGACTTCTTATCACAGACAACCACTTTTTTGAAGTTCGATATAAAAACATCTAGAGAAACTATTGAATTTCTTGATGTAAGATTGTTTCTAGATCCAATCAAGGGAATAGATACTTGTCTCTACAGGAAGTTTATGTGGCGGAATCATATGCTCCACTTCTCTAGTATGCATCCCAAGCATATTTTTAACAACAGTGTTGTAAATCAAGTTGGAAGGATATCTAAATTGTGTACAGAAGAGAAAACTTTTCTTGAAGAAGAAGAGAGACTCATTAACAACTTTAGTCAATGTGGCTATGATATGGGGAAATTGGATCTGAATAATGATAAGATCCAAGATATACGAAAAGGAAAAGGCAGGCCATATTATTCTTCTAGGACTCCTGAAGGTGACAGTGTATACCATCCCTCTGTCACACAAAGGAAAACACCTACTATGAGGGTTAACTTAACCTATACGATGGATCATGACAACGTTTGCCAGGTAATCAAGAAGTACTGGCCGATCTTGACTTCAGATAAAAAGATAAAAGGAAAAGTAGGAGATGCCCCAAGTTTCTTGTACAGGAATAAAAAGAATCTTAAAAGAATACTATGTAAGAATGATGGTACACATCCCTGTACCAATTATGTCCATACCAACCTACTGGGAACAAAGAAATGTGTTTTTTGTAAAGTCTGTAATGTCATTAACTGTACTAACACATTTACACATCTTCTCACTAAGCAAAAGTATGTTTTCCATGGATCAGCTAATTGCCTAAGTAGCAATGTTGTTTACATTGCTACCTGTACTTCATGTACGGCATTTTATGTTGGAAAAACAAACATGAAGCTTAAATAAAGAATTAGCAAGCATCATTCTGATATTTGTAATAACAAGGAAACCAACTCTCTATTTACCCATATTCATGATCATGATCATGAGGGACACAGTTTTGTCTTCATAGTTATTTGTTTGATACAGCTCACTTTAAGAGAAGGAGACTTGGTTAACCTGACTGAAAGGGAAGAAACAAAATGGATAATGAGGCTGAGAGATAATTGCCCTCCTGGTCTCAATGGTTGTGTTCCTTTGAAACCTTTTCATAAGAATCGGAGAGCAATTCAATATGTTTCTTTGTGAGTTGTGTTGCCGCTTTTGTTCATCAGGCCACTTATAGTAATTTTTAATCATGCAATTCTATGCTTTTGTTTGATGTGGTTTTTAGAGTGATTCTGTTTCAATGAGAACAGAAGGAAAGGCAAAGAAGTGTAGAAGTGTTGTTTCATCTGCTTCTATTTTTCTTTAAACTTCATTTGAACAGATTTTTTTGATGCTAACCAGTTTAACTTGGTCTATGTTCTCTGTTTTCTATATTTTTAACAAAGGAATTTTTCAATAAAGGAATTTTAACAGTTGCATAATAAAGATTTTTTAACTTTAAGAAAAATGTTCGCAGCTATAGCTCAGAGGTGTGTACAGGATGGCCTATTTTGGTTGGCTGTGACTTCTTCATTACGTGGAGTCAGCCTTATTGGATGATGATGATTTTTAAACATCAGAACCCGGATGACTCATCGGATCTGAAGAAGCCTTGAATAGCTGAAAGCGCTTGTCCGTCTGTTTTACAAGAAGGGTTCTTTCTTACATTGTATGCTTTTTTGTGTACATTGCACTGTGAAGTTTTAGCTTGGTTCCAGTAATCTCATTGTGGTGCAACGCTCTTCGATTTCTTACATCAGTTCCAGTGTGGGCCAGATAGTAACCCAAACCCAGAGGGGTTAAACACCCAGACAATGGTGTAGTGATAAGAGCACTGGATAGAGGGTGGCTATGCTACAACTCAACTTTAAAGTAATGCTTCTATCCCTGATGCAAAAAATGTGGCGCATTAAAAAATGCCTGTTGTGTTAAATCAGTCTCATGCTGTCAGGAAATACTTACTTCTGACCTCCAAGTCATCTTCCTGCCACATCATCAGTTTGGGTACCTCTTGCTGTATAAAATGGAGCAGTTCAATGGAATTGGACATCCAAAACACAAGGGGTTGAAGGCCAGGGATCAGCTCATCAATGCTAAGCAGGTTTCCATATTCTGCATCTTGCCGAACACTGCCATGGGTGCAAAAAAAGTTATGCAACCTGTAAATACAAGTCTTTGCAAAGAGTTCACATTAACTCAATCTTATTACAAACAGTAATTAGAATAACTTGACTTGTGTTATAATGCTGTATTAGCCACATATCTAATAAAGACTTCAGAGTAACCAGTGACTGCAGTTAATCAATCGATCAATCAAACACTTCACCCATGTGAAATATTTAGGCAGGAAATAAAGCTAGAAATGCCAGTTACAAGCAACAATAGTGTCAGTAGTCCAAATGACATAATCATAGAAGTGTAAGGAGAATATTGGCTTTGATTTGCAACTCAGACCCAAGATCCCCAGCATGCTGTTCTGGCACCAGTGAACCAACAAGAAAATCTAGACAGATAGGTGTTGAGTTTTCCTTTAAGAGCATCATCATTTAAGCTAAGAATCCCCCAGAAAGTACACTTACCTTTTGTACTGAAACATCAGAAATATGTGGGTTCTCTTCCCACACCAGTATGCTTGTATTAGTTTTTCAACACAGACACTGAGTGCAGCATGGCTGGGTGGGGCTGGGGGAGGGTGCTGCACTTCTGAGTTTGCTGTCCTTCACATGAGATTTTAAACCAAGGCCCCATCTGCCTGAGTTGGTGATAACTCAGTTGGATGTAAAAAATCCCATGGTACATATTAAAAAAAGACTAAAAAAAATTCCTCCTAGTCAGTAAACAGTCTATTGGCCAAGTTGGACTAACCCAGACAACAAAGCATGAAAAAATAAAGTATACCATGAATTAATCTTTCCTTCATCACATATGCTCATCAAGGTTTTTTTTGAATGAATTCACAAGACATGTGCCAGTACTAACATTAACCTTGAGGCAAAAATTAAGACAACTAAGAAAGTTACAACATTGCAGAAGTAATGTCTTAATAACCTACACACTGGGAAATAATTAAAAGTTATTACCTGACAAAAGAAGATTAAGTGTGAAGGGGAAAGGGATGAGGGTTTTAGCAGAAGTGCATATCATAAGATTACTAAAGAATACTAATTTTGAGAAAAGTCCTGGGAGAATTCAGTTAACCATAGCCTGAAAAGGCATAAGTGCAGAAAGTCTGTATCTTATATTGACCCCATGGCAACTGGCGTCAGAAAACCAAAGTAGTACACACACTCACTCATTTACCTGCCAAAAGGTTAAATTCTACATTTCAAAACTATGGTTAAGATGATGTCGAGTTAAAAGCAGTTTTACAAATATTCTACACATCAAATGTGCAATTTAAAACGTGTCATCAGTTAACCTCATGGAATGTGAACAAGTGTGACTGTTTAAACAAAACTGCAGAGGAAGACTCATTATCTTATAAATTCCCAGAGTATGTAACTGGCTACAGTTTGGTGAACGTCATGTAAACATTTACAAACCTGGTTCATGCAGAGTTCACAAATATACATTTAGGTTCTTTCCATGAGAACTTGGATCATTTGAAGGAATCCATGGTAACCCTGCTGGGTAAAAAACAACTTATATATTCTGCCCACTATACCAATATGGAAAAATATATTCCTTTAATATCTCCAGTGCTAATTTTTGTATCATATTTGTACATAAGAAAGATTCATGCCCTCTGATAGGCAAATTTAGCAAGTCATAGCATGGCCGTGTAACCATAAATATGCACATCTGGGGTACCAAACAGTATTCATGTCTTTCTAGAAGATCACACATATCATACTTAACCTACAAATTATGTGGCTCAAGCATGAAATAAGTTATCACAAACCTCTTAACATGATCTCTGTTGATGAATTGTCCATGAGATACAATCATATCAGTGAATATGTATAAGCATATACAGTTGTTATTTTGTAGAAGCCCTTAATAATGCCCTTTAGCTAAAAGCAAACCAAATGGCACCTCTGGTCTTAAATGACCTTCTCTCTCATATCCTTTGTCCCGATGGAGACGTTAGTAATATGCACATCTTGGGAATGAAGGTAAGACTGATACAAACGTAGGTACCACAGCATGCCAAAGTTTCAGACAAGTCTGCTGCTGCTGTACAGCACTGATGTCAAGGTATTTAATCTCAACAATACCACAAGCTAGCACAGCAGTATCATGAGTAGCATTGCTAACTCACAGAATGACCTTCTCTGGTAACAATACCAGGCTAGCACAGCAGTATGGTGAGTAGCACTGCTAACTCACAGAATGAAGTTCTCTAGTAACAATGACATAGGCTAGCACAGCAGTATGGTGAGTAGCATTGCTAACTCACAGAATAACGTTCCCTGGTAACAATACCAGAGGCTAGCACAGCAGTATGGTGAGCAGCACTGCTAACTCACAGAATGACATTCTCTGGTAACAATACCATAGGCTAGCACAGCAGTATGGTGAGTAGCACTGCTAACTCACAGAATGAAGTTCTCTGGTAACAATACCATAGGCTAGCACAGCAGTATGGTGAGTAGCATTGCTAACTCACAGAATGATGTTCTCTGGTAACAATACCATAGGCCAGCACAGCAGTATGGTGAGTAGCACTGCTAACACACAGAATGACGTTCTCTGGTAACAATACCATAGGCTAGCACAGCAGTATGCTGAGTAGCATTGCTAACTCACAGAATGACATTCTCTGGTAACAATACCACAGGCTAGCACAGCAGTATGGTGAGTAGCATTGCTAACTCACAGAATAACGTTCCCTGGTAACAATACCAGAGGCTAGCACAGCAGTATGGTGAGCAGCACTGCTAACTCACAGAATGACATTCTCTGGTAACAATACCATAGGCTAGCACAGCAGTATGGTGAGTAGCACTGCTAACTCACAGAATGAAGTTCTCTGGTAACAATACCATAGGATAGCACAGCAGTATGGTGAGTAGCATTGCTAACTCACAGAATGATGTTCTCTGGTAACAATACCATAGGCTAGCACAGCAGTATGGTGAGTAACATTGCTAACTCACAGAATGAAGTTCTCTGGTAACAATACCATAGGCTAGCACAGCAGTATGGTGAGGAGCACTGCTAACTCACAGAATGAAGTCCTTTGGTAACAATACCATAGGCTAGCACAGCAGTATGGTGAGTAGCATTGCTAACTCACAGAATGACGTTCTCTGGAAACAATACAATAGGCTAGCACAGCAGTATGGTGAGTAGCACTGCTAACTCACAGAATGACGGTCTCAGGTAACAATACCATAGGCTAGCACAGCAGGATGGTGAGTAGCATTGCTAACTCACAGAATGAAGTTCTCTGGTAACAATACCATAGGCTAGCACAGCAGTATGGTGAGTAGCACTGCTAACTCACAGAATGAAGTTCTCTGGTAACAATACCACAGGCTAGCACAGCAGTATGGTGAGTAGCATTGCTAACTCACAGAATGAAGTTCTCTGGTAACAATACCATAGGCTAGCACAGCAGTATGGTGAGTAGCACTGCTAACTCACAGAATGACATTCTCTGGTAACAATACCATAGGCTAGCACAGCAGTATGGTGAGTAGCATTGCTAACTCACAGAATGACGTTCTCTGGTAACAATACCATAGGCTAGCACAGCAGTATGGTGAGTAGCATTGCTAACTCACAGAATGACGTTCTGTGATAAGAATACCATAGGCTAGCACAGCAGTATGGCGAGTAGCACTGCTAACTCACAGAATGACATTCTCTGGTAACAATACCATAGGCTAGCACAGCAGTATGGTGAGTAGCATTGCTAACTCACAGAATGACATTCTCTGGTAACAATACCATAGACTAGCACAGCAGTATGGTGAGTAGCACTGCTAACTCACAGAATGATGTTATTTGGTAACAATACCATAGGCTAGCACAGCAGTATGGTGAGTAGCACTGCTAACTCACAGAATGAAGTTCTCTGGTAACAATACCATAGGCCAGCACAGCAGTATGGTGAGTAGCACTGCTAACTCACAGAATGAAGTTCTCTGGTAACAATACCATAGGCTAGCACAGCAGTATGGTGAGTAGCGCTGCTAACTCACAGAATAAAGTCCTTTGGTAACAATACCATAGGCTAGCACAGCAGTACAGGGAGTAGCATTGCTAACTCACAGAATGTCATTCTCTGGTAACAATACCATAGGCTAGCACAGCAGTATGGTGAGTAGCACTGCTAACTCACAGAATGACGTTCTCTGGTAACAATACCATAGGCTAGCACAGCAGTATGCTGAGTAGCATTGCTAACTCACAGAATGATGTTCTCTGGTAACAATATCATAGGCTAGCATAGCCGTATGGTGAGTAGCACTGCTAACTCACAGAATGACATTCTCTTGTAACAATACCATACGCTAGCACAGCAGTATGGTGAGTAGCATTGCTAACTCACAGAATGACATTCTCTGGTAACAACACTATAGGCTAGCACAACAGTATGGTGAGTAGCACTGCTAACTCACAGAATGATGTTCTCTGGTAACAATACCATAGGCTAGCACAGCAGTATGGTGAGTAGCATTGCTAACTCACAGAATGACGTTCTCTGGTAACAATGCCATAGGCTAGCACAGTAGTATGGTGAGTAGCATTGCTAACTCACAGAATGACATTCTCTGGTAACAATACCATAGACTAGCACAGCAGTATGGTGAGTAGCATTGCTAACTCACAGAATGACATTCTCTGGTAACAACACCATAGGCTAGCACAGCAGTATGGTGAGTAGCACTGCTAACTCACAGAATGATGTTCTTTGGTAACAATACCATAGGCTAGCACAGCAGTATGGTGAGTAGCATTTCTAACTCACAGAATGACATTCTCTGGTAACAATACCATAGGCTAGCACAGCAGTATGGTGAGTAGCACTGCTAACTCACAGAATGAAGTCCTTTGGTAACAATACCATAGGCTAGCACAGCAGTGCAGGGAGTAGCATTGCTAACTCACAGAATATCGTTCTCTGGTAACAATACCATAGGCTAGCGCAGCAGTATGGTGAGTAGCACTGCTAACTCACAGAATGACGTTCTCTGGTAACAATACCATAGGCTAGCACAGCAGTATGGTGAGTAGCATTGCTAACTCACAGAATGACGTTCTCTGGTAACAATACCATAGGCTAGCACAGCAGTATGGTGAGTAGCATTGTAAACTCACAGAATGAAGTTCTCTGGTAACAACACCACAGGCTAGCACAGCAGTATGGTGAGTAGCATAGCTAACTCACAGAATGATGTTCTCTGGTAAGAATACCATAGGCTAGCACAGCAGTACGGTGAGTAGCATTGCTAACTCACAGAATGACGTTCTCTGGTAAGAATACCATAGGCTAGCACAGCAGTATGGTGAGTAGCATTGCTAACTCACAGAATGATGTTCTCTGGTAACAATACCATAGACTAGCACAGCAGTATGCTGAGTAGCATTGCTAACTCACAGAATGACTTTCTCTGGTAACAATACCATAGGCTAGCACAGCAGTATGCTGAGTAGCATTGCTAACTCACAGAATGATGTTCTCTGGTAACAATATCATAGGCTAGCACAGCAGTATGGTGAGTAGCACTGCTAACTCACAGAATGACGTTCTCTGGTAACAATACCATAGGCTAGCACAGCAGTATGGTGAGTAGCATTGCTAACTCACAGAATGACGTTCTCTGGTAACAATACCATAGGCTAGCACAGCAGTATGGTGAGTAGCACTGCTAACTCACAGAATGACATTCTCTGGTAACAATACCATAGGCTAGCACAGCAGTATGGTGAGTAGCACTGCTAACTCACAGAATGACGTTCTCTGGTAACAATGCCATAGGCTAGCACAGCAGTATGGTGAGTAGTACTGCTAACTCACAGAGTGAAGTTCTCTGTTAACAATACCATAAGCTAGCACAGCAGTATGGTGAGTAGCATTGCTAACTCACAGAATGACGTTCTCTGGTAACAATACCATAGGATAGCACAGCAGTATGCTGAGTAGCACTGCTAACTCACACAATGACGTTCTCTGGTAACAATACCATAGGTTAGCACAGCAGTATGGTGAGTAGCACTGCTAACTCACAGAATGACGTTCTCTGGTAACAATACCATAGGCTAGCACAGCAGTATGGTGAGTAGCACTGCTAACTCACAGAATGACGTTCTCTGGTAACAATACAATAGGCTAGCACAGCAGTATGGTGAGTAGCATTGCTAACTCACAGAATGACATTCTCTGGTAACAATACCATAGGCTAGCACAGCAGTATGGTGAGTAGCATTGCTAACTCACAGAATGACGTTCTCTGGTAACAATACCATAGGCTAGCACAGCAGTATGGTGAGTAGCACTGCTAACTCACAGAATGATGTTCTCTGGTAACAATACCATAGGCTAGCACAGCAGTATGGTGATTAGCACTGCTAACTCACAGAATGACATTCTCTGGTAACAATACCATAGGCTAGCACAGCAGTATGGTGAGTAGCATTGTTAACTCACAGAATGAAGTTCTCTGGTAACAATACCATAGGCTAGCATAGCAGAATGGTGAGTAGCACTGCTAACTCACAGAATGAAGCTCTCTGGTAACAATACCATAGGCTAGCATAGCAGTATGGTGAGCAGCACTGCTAACTCACAGAATGACATTCTCTGGTAACAATACCATAGGCTAGCACAGCAGTATGGTGAGTAGCATGGCTAACTCAAAGAAGGAAGTTCTCTGGTAACAATACCATAGGCTAGCACAGCAGTATGGTGAGTAGCACTACTAACTCACAGAATGAAGTTCTCTGGAAACAATTCCGTAGGCTAGCACAGCAGTATGGTGAGTAGCATTGCTAACTCACAGAATAACGTTCTCTGGTAACAATACCATAGGCTAGCACAGCAGTATGGTGAGTAGCATTGCTAACTCACAGAATGACATTCTCTGGTAACAATACCATAGACTAGCACAGCAGTATGGTGAGTAGCATTGCTAACTCACAGAATGACATTCTCTGGTAACAACACCATAGGCTAGCACAGCAGTATGGTGAGTAGCACTGCTAACTCACAGAATGATGTTCTTTGGTAACAATACCATAGGCTAGCACAGCAGTATGGTGAGTAGCACTGCTAACTCACAGAATGACGTTCTCTGGTAACAATACCATAGGCTAGCACAGCAGTATGGTGAGTAGCACTGCTAACTCACAGAATGACGTTCTCTGGAAACAATACCATAGGCTAGTACAGCAGTATGGTGAGTAGCACTGCTAACTCACAGAATTAAATTCCCTGGCAACAATACCAGGCTAGCACAGCAGTATGGTGAGTAGCATTGCTAACTCACAGAATGATGTTCTCTGGTAACAATACCATAGGCTAGCACAGCAGTATGGTGAGTAGCATTGCTAACTCACAGAATGACATTCTCTGGTAACAATACCATAGGCTAGCACAGCAGTATGGTGAGTAGAACTACTAACTCACAGAATGACATTTTCTGGTAACAATACCCTAGGCTAGCACAGCAGTATGGTGAGTAGCACTGCTTACTCACAGAATGAAGTCCTTTGGTAACAATACCATAGGCTAGCACAGCAGTACAGGGAGTAGCATTGCTAACTCACAGAATGAAGTTCTCTGGTAACAATACCACAGGCTAGCACAGCAGTATGGTGAGTAGCATAGCTAACTCACAGAATGATGTTCACTGGTAAGAATACCATAGGCTAGCACAGCAGTATGGTGAGTAGCATTGCTCACTCACAGAATGATGTTCTCTGGTAACAATACCATAGACTAGCACAGCAGTATGGTGAGTAGCATTGCTAACTCACAGAATGAATTTCTCTGGTATCAATACCATAGGCTAGCACAGCAGTATGCTGAGTAGCATTGCTAACTCACAGAATGACGTTCTCTGGAAACAATACCATAGGCTAGCACAGAAGTATGGTGAGTAGCATTGCTAACTCACAGAATTAAGTTCTCTGGTAACAATACCATAAGCTAGCACAGCAGTATGGTGAGTAGCATTGCTAACTCACAGAATGAAGTTCTCTGGTAACAATACCATAGGCTAGCACAGCAGTATGGTGAGTAGCATTGCTAAATCAGAGAATGAAGTTCTCTGGTAACAATACCATAGGCTAGCACAGCAGTATGGTGAGTAGCATTGCTAACTCACAGAATGACATTCTCTGGTAACAATACCATAGGCTAGCACAGCAGTATGGTGAGTAGCACTGCTAACTCACAGAATAACGTTCTCTGGTAACAATACCATAGGCTAGCACAGCAGTATGGTGAGTAGCATTGCTAACTCACAGAATGACGTTCTCTGGTAACAATGCCATAGGCTAGCACAGTAGTATGGTGAGTAGCATTGCTAACTCACAGAATGACATTCTCTGGTAACAATACCATAGACTAGCACAGCAGTATGGTGAGTAGCATTCCTAACTCACAGAATGACATTCTCTGGTAACAACACCATAGGCTAGCACAGCAGTATGGTGAGTAGCACTGCTAACTCACAGAATGATGTTCTTTGGTAACAATACCATAGGCTAGCACAGCAGTATGGTGAGTAGCACTGCTAACTCACAGAATGAAGTTCTCTGGTAACAATACCATAGGCTAGCACAGCAGTATGGTGAGTAGCACTGCTAACTCACAGAATGAAATCCTTTGGTAACAATACCATAGGCTAGCACAGCAGTACAGGGAGTAGCATTGCTAACTCACAGAATGTCGTTCTCTGGTAACAATACCATAGGCTAGCGCAGCAGTATGGTGAGTAGCACTGCTAACTCACAGAATGACGTTCTCTGGTAACAATAACTTAGGCTAGCACAGCAGTATGGTGAGTAGCATTGCTAACTCACAGAATGACGTTCTCTGGTAACAATATCATAGGCTAGCACAGCAGTATGGTGAGTAGCATTGTAAACTCACAGAATGAAATTCTCTGGTAACAATACCACAGGCTAGCACAGCAGTATGGTGAGTAGCATAGCTAACTCACTGAATGATGTTCTCTGGTAAGAATACCATATGCTAGCACAGCAGTACGGTGAGTAGCATTGCTAACTCACAGAATGACGTTCTCTGGTAACAATACCATAGGCTAGCACAGCAGTATGGTGAGTAGCATTGCTAACTCACAGAATGACGTTCTCTGGTAAGAATACCATAGGCTAGCACAGCAGTACGGTGAGTAGCATTGCTAACTCACAGAATGACGTTCTCTGGTAACAATACCATAGACTAGCACAGCAGTATGGTGAGTAGCATTGCTAACTCACAGAATGACTTTCTCTGGTAACAATACCATAGGCTAGCACAGCAGTATGCTGAGTAGCATTGCTAACTCACAGAATGACGTTCTCTGGTAACAATATCATAGGCTAGCCCAGCAGTATGGTGAGTACCACTGCTAACTCACAGAATGACGTTCTCTCGTAACAATACCATAGGCTAGCACAGCAGTATGGTGAGTAGCATTGCTAACTCACAGAATGACGTTCTCTGGTAACAACACCATAGGCTAGCACAACAGTATGGTGAGTAGCACTGCTAACTCACAGAATGACGTTCTCTGGTAACAATACCATAGGCTATCACAGCAGTATGGTGAGTAGCACTGTTAACTCACAGAATGACGTTCTCTGGTAACAATACCATAGGCTAACACAGCAGTATGGTGAGTAGCACTGCTAACTCACAGAATGACATTCTCTGGTAACAATACCATAGGCGAGCACAGCAGTATGGTGAGTACCATTGCTAACTCACAGAATGACGTTCTCTGGTAACAATACCATACGCTAGCACAGCAGTATGGTGAGTAGCATTGCTAACTCACAGAATGACGTTCTCTGGAAACAATACCATAGGCTAGCACAGCAGTATGGTGAGTAGCATTGCTAACTCACAGAATGACGTTCTCTGGTAACAATACCATAGGCTAGCACAGCAGTATGGTGAGTAGCATTGCTAACTCACAGAATGACGTTCTCTGGTAACAACACCATAGGCTAGCACAGCAGTATGGTGAGTAGCACTGCTAACTCAAAGAATGACTTTCTCTGGTAACAATACCATAGGCTAGCACAGCAGTATGGTGAGTAGTACTGCTAACTCACAGAATGACGTTCTCTGTTAACAATGCCATACGCTAGCACAGCAGTATGGTGAGTAGCATTGCTAACTTCCAGAATGACGTTCTCTGGTAACAATAACATAGGCGAGCACAGCAGTATGGTGAGTACCATTGCTAACTCACAGAATGACGTTCTCTGGTAACAATACCATAGGCTAGCACAGCAGTATGGTGAGTAGCACTGCTAACTCACAGAATGACGTTCTCTGGTAACAATACCATAGGCTAACACAGCAGTATGGTGAGTAGCACTGCTAACTCACAGAATGACGTTCTCTGGTAACAATACCATAGACTATCACAGCAGTATGGTGAGTAGCATTGCTAACTCACAGAATGAAGTTCTCTGGTAACAATACCATAGGCTAGCACAGAAGTATGGTGAGTAGCACTGCTAACTCACAGAATTACGTTCTCTGTTAACAATACCATAGGCTAGCACAGCAGTATGGTGATTAGCACTGCTAACTCACAGAATGAAGTTCTCTGGTAACAATACCATAGGCTAACACAGCAGTATGGTGAGTAGCACTGCTAACTCACAGAATGACGTTCTCTGGTAACAATACCATAGACTATCACAGCAGTATGGTGAATAGTACTGCTAACTCACAGAATGACGTTCTCTGGTAACAATACCAGGCTAGCACAGCAGTATGGTGAGTAGCATTGCTAACTCACAGAATGAAGTTCTCTGGTAACAATACCATAGGAGAGCACAGCAGTATGGTGAGTAGCATTGCTAACTCACAGAATGACGTTCTCTGGTAGCAATACCATAGGCTATCACAGCAGTATGGTGAGTAGCACTGCTAACTCACAGAATGACATTCTCTGGTAACAATACCAGGCTAGCACAGCAGTATGGTGAGTAGCATTGCTAACTCACAGAATGAAGTTCTCTGGTAACAATACCATAGGCTAGCACAGAAGTATGGTGAGTAGCACTGCTAACTCACAGAATTACATTCTCTGGTAACAATACCATAGGCTCACACAGCAGTATGGTGATTAGCACTGCTAACTCACAGAATGAAGTTCTCTGGTAACAATACCATAGGCTAGCACAGCAGTATGGTGAGTAGCACTGCAAGCTCACAGAATGACGTTCTCTGGTTTATTCTTGGCTGAAGTAACGTCTGTGTAGAATCTGCATGTCCACTCATCCTCAAAAATATGAGGCAGGTGAAATGGCCCTCACTAAATTGTACATTGGGGTATCTGTGTTCTATGTGAGTAATTGTGTATTTGGCAATGGACCACCACATTGTCAAAAAGAGGTTTCCATGCACTGCACCTGCTGTTGGGAGGAACAGGCTCTACCATCCCTTTGACCCTGTAAGAGAATAAAGTGGATTACTGGAAAATGGATGGATGGATATATAGACACAATACTGTCAAAAGCAGACAAAAAGGACTCGATGGGAAAGTCACCACAAAGGGACATGAGATGGACATTAAAGATTATGACCAAAGGCTAGTGGTAAAACACACAAAACGAGCCAGCACTAGGTTAAAGGCAAGCAAAAACTTTCTTTTATTGTGGCATGATAAAATGAAGCATTGCAAACCTGCAAAGGCTAGTGGTAACAGAACATTTCTTCCTAAGGACTAGAAGGGACATGGAGGACATGACATGTGAGCACAAGATGATGACTGGGAGACATGAAAGGGTTACACTTAAAAGAAAAGACAAGGGAGGGAAAGCAGGCATAAACCACATTTTATAGGAATCAACTGCCTCCTGGTCTGTAGAAGCAGTTCAGTCAGGGCAGTGGAGCTACAACATGGGCAAACAGAGTGAGTGGTGGTGGTGGAAGACTGCAAAAATGCATTCAAGACATCATACTGCAGTTGAAGAAAGACAGAGACCAAATGTTAATTTCACTAAAAGACAGACTATATATGCTATTATGCTACTAATATAACATAACTATATTGTGTTTTTCCTCTGGCTTACTGTGAATAGGTATGAAAAGTCTGTAAGTTTTACTGTCCATATTTGCAGATTTCCCTCACACTGCCCAGGTTACTGGTTCTTCATTCCAGGTTTCCCTAACTTAACTGTTTTTTTTCCTCTTAATTTCTTCAGCTAAATAAGTCAAGCATGAGGCTGATATTGACCAAGAATTTTGTCCACAGCCTTGTATTCTAAAATATTGAATTATTTTAATTATTCTTTTTATGTGATATGATTTTTGTTACTGTCACCCATTTTTTAAGCAGAAAAGAAAACAGATGTTTGTTAAAAACAAAGTTCCTCTGTGTTGTGCAAGACATATCACACTGATCACTGAAGCTTCTTTCATATTCTGCAGCTATTACCCAAAGGGCACAGACATGGGTGAGTAACTTCAGGAATGTTAAACATGAACAAATAACATTAATCAAGCAAATAATTTCATTATCTGGGCTACTGCATGCAGTATGGTAGCTAAGAAATTGTGTGGGATCTCCAAGACAGTCACAATAAGTAATGATGTTGTGAAGAGGAATAACATTTAAAAAAGGAATGTAGGGGCATTACTTAGCTGTTTATCTGTTAGCTGAATTAAAATATACATTTGCATTTTACACTCTTACAATAAGAACAAAATAATTTATTTTTAAACTAAATAATATAATAATTGATAAGTTCATGTGTTCATATGCTTACTAGGTGTAATCAGTCTGCAGAATATTACAAGCCTAGTCAATAACCCATTTTCAAAATTTCCCTCCAGCCTTGAATAAGGCAACCCAAGACAGACCGGGTGAGAATTTCAATCTGCCCCATCCTGACATAATTAAAGAAAGATTTGTAGCTACCTTTGGTTTTAATGGCTATTTTCAGTCTGAACCTCCAAAGCTCTTCATTACTTTGTGTTGAATGGAACCTGCTACAAGCATTATGTAATTTCTTTTTATTGTTATATAATTTATTTATATTTATATTTATATTTATATTCATACACAAGGGTAAAAACCAATAAACACTTTCATACTGCTAGCCATTGAAGAAGAAATGTCTGCCAGACCTTTAAATGCAAATTGTTAATGTCTCCTTATTGTCCTGAAGTGATGACATTAAATGTTTTTAAATTGATTGGTACATTCAGTTGGTTTTAGTTTTCACTTTGCTACAAGAAGTCAGATATATATTAACTAGTAAACTATTGTTTCTTACATTGATTTTGAAGGTAACTCCAATTTGTTTTTCCACTTGTCTGAAATTTTGCTGAATTCTCATGGCTTATGCTATCTTTTTTTTTTGAGTACAGTTTAGCCATAACTGCCTGTAGTAGATAATTTTAAAATAAACAATCATACTGGGTATTCATTTAAACAGAGTTCTACATCATAGATACAACTAGTTGCATATTGTTAAGGGAGTGATTTGGGTGACTGCTGAGGACCCACATCTCCATGGCCAACACAAGAATAGAGTGCCGCAACTGGATTTGCTTTGGATAGGGATGCTGAAGGCCATTTATTATTATTTTTTTTTAAGTTAAGAAGCACCACTTCCACCTTCTTTAAGAAACACAGGCAGCACCACCACCTTCAAACAGCTCTTCCTGGCTATGTACCTGCCCTATAACCTAACCTCCTCCTTTCTCCTTGGTGATAACTAAACTCCTATGCCTTTTGCTACTGCTGACTGATGATATTTTCTACATAATTATTATTTTTATCACTTGTTGATGCTGCTACAATAATACTGATTAATATATCTCTGTTTATACCTCACTGATTAAATTCATCTGGCAACCAACAAAATTCCTGCTTTCATGTATATATTACTGTAATCGCTATCTGTATCACTGTATCTACTTTTGTACCAATTAATGTTCAATATTTTCTGTATCTATGTTCTTGTTGGAGCTTTTCTCTCCAGGCCTGAAAATGGGGTCTTTTAGGCCTACTGGACTTTCCCGGTAAACAAATGCAATAAATAAAATAAAATAAAAAAACAATGTTTCTTTACTCAAAATAAATTCATAAATAAACAACACACAGTGTCCCTATTCAAAGAAGTTGAAGCTGTGACATCTTATGGGGGGAGTCGATGCATCTGACAAATCAAATTGTAAGCCTTCTGCTTCTTGATGTCCCACAACATACTTAACCTGTGTGATGGCAAAGCACAAAAAGCCTACATACATTAAACAGTAAAGGGATGTAATACTGCAAAAGAGAAAGACCAAAGGCAGCAGTGGTAATGTGAATTAAGTTTCTGTTTTGAAACTACTGGCAGGTATCCAGAAATGGACAATGGAGAGTTCTGTAGGCAGAGTACATTGCTGAGGGGGCTGGCGAGCAAGTGTTTGTGTAAAAAAGAGCTGAAACACATGACAGTGTGGCCATTAATTTATTTACTTTTAATTTATTACAGATAGACATATGAGATATACCCAGACAACAAAGTAGCTACTTCTTTGGTACAGGGGTGGTCTGTAGATGAAAATGATGGGTCTATAGTACAACGAGTTCGAACATTGTAATATCAAACCCTGAAGTCTGAAAGTGGAAAATACTGAAGCCATAGAACATCAACGTTTTTCCCAGGGAAAAAAGTTGGTGGGCCGTTTTCGGGGCTTTGCTATTTCCTCCACTGTGGTGAGATCTCAGAGTTGGTATATTTAAGTAGGGGGGTATGGGGGGGGTGAAGCCCCTCACTTCAGTTTAGTTTTAAGGTTACATTTTTTTTTTTTGTAACAGAACAGCGATTTTTTTCCCTGGGAAAAAAAATCTCTGTTCTGTGGTTTCAGTTTTCTTGGGTTTTGAACATAATGGTTCGATATTACAATGGTCGAACTTTTTAAAGTTTGTTGTTGTGATATAGACCCAAAATGACTGCTCCTATCTTCTTATTCTGGCTTTGTAGCACAAGATGGAATACCTGACTTTGGCTACTGTTTATGTGAATCAAAGTGCATTTTCTGTGGCCAATATTTTAGACAATCAGGCATCTGAATTGTATACATTCATCAAAGTAGATATAACTCCTGTGAGTGTGTGTGTGTGGATGAAAGTATCTCACACTCTTGTCAGTCATTCATTTTACACAATTATGTATCTGACTTTGAAGGACTTCTGTGCAGGAGGTAGTTGGAGTAATTTAGAGCATCTACTGGGGATGCTTGTGAGAGATAAACTTGACATACATTACTGTGGTCATTAGTTTTTACCATAATCAGACATCTGAGGTGCAGTTAGTTGAATAATATGGCTATAAGTGCTGGGTGGGTGGGGCTTCCTGTGGATAACAGTAACTTATCCTTGTCTCATCTTGAACAATTATTAATCTGGCTTTGCAGGACTAGTGTATATTTATGTGAAGTAAGCTGAAACAGTTTACAGTAGCTGATGTGCGTTTAACACAAACTCGAAAATCATTACTATGGCTATTTTTTTATTTGTATCAGATAGCCAAGGTGTACACAGTCAGAAAAGTAGCTACAACAGCTGGGTGGCATTGCGTGCTGTCTGTGTATGAAAATAACTTAACCTCTTGTTTGCTCCTTGTATACTTTCATTAATGTGACTTGCAGGAGTAGTATGCATTTGTGTAAAGCTAGTTAGAATAATTTATTCTGGGTGTTTTATTAACACAATCAGGCATACGAGGTACATAGTTAATAAAGGGGCAGCAAATGTTGCATACAGACACTAGTAGATTATAGTATTAGCAGTTTGAGTGTGATTTTTATGGTTGAAGTTTTCTGAAATGGGTAATTTGGTTTTACTGGTTAGTTTTGTTTCACTTCTTGTTGGAAAAACGTCCAAGACTGACTATTCAGATTTAAAACACAATCAAACAAATGTTATTTTATTAAATAATAAATATAATTTAAAATAGTCTTGAAGATAAGGATACATTTACTATAATCAGGAAGGTGAATGATAGAGGACACATGCATCTATGCATTGTCTGAAAAACAAGCATGTTAAAGTGTGTTGTATGAAAACTACCCAGTTCACAGGTACACTTAATCTATCACTGGGTATGACAAATGCATTTCCTAGAAAGCATTATAATTTTAATGCATTTCCTAGAATGTATTATAACTTACCACAGAATCAGTGAATGCAAGTTACTACACAATCTGCAAATAATGCAGATATCACTGAAACATACTCCATTCATGGAACTGTGATGACACAGGTGAAATATAATATATCATGTTACATAAATGTGAGATTTTGCAAATATTTATTCATTTGTTCAGTTTGTTTACCAGGATAGTCTGGTTGGGACATATAACCCACCTTTACAGCTGAGGCTGTAGGAGAAAACCTCCAAATAAAAAAAAAATCAAAATGAATAATAATATTTGATACATACTAAAAAGAATATAAAAATCATAATACCAGATTAAACACACAACGCATATATGACAGATGCAATATAGTCAGTGATATCAAAAAAGCTCATCAGATATAAACTAACAAAAAGATATACTGAGAAAGAAATAAGTAGAATGTAAAGAAAATGAGCAGGATAAGAGCTAGATCTAACATAACCTCTGAAGATATAGCATAAATATATACAGTACAAGAAGGAAAGCATCAGGCACGTGCACAGGAAAAGGAATAAAGCTATGCAATGTTTAATACAGTAGAAAGGAACTACTGAAGGAAACATCTTAGCAAAAGATACGACGATAGGTATGACATAATGGGAATTTAACAGTCATTATTGGAAAGACAGATTGCATAATAAGAGTGGAGGCAACATTTTGTGATTGCAAATACTGGAGAGAAAGGATGGGGAGAATGAATGCATGCAACAATTGAGAAAAGTAAACTAGATTAGCATGGTGACCAAGTATAGCAGAAGGTACAGAAACTGAAAAGAAATTCTTAGAGTGGGTGATAACAGTTATTATATTGTAGAAGGGAAAGAATTTCATAATTTAGATGCAAAATTGCAGTATAGGGAGTCACCACAGCTACTGTGAGACTTAACTGTTAAATTAGTGAGGATAACAGAAGCATAAAATAAACTCAATACAAGGTAAGACGCAGCAGTGGTTATACAGAAATGTTCTATGAGAAAGTTAGATGATTTGTTATAGGAGGCTTAATTAGTCTTCAGCTGTACTTCTGTGGATCTAAATTTGATAGCCAGATACACCAGTTGCATTCTATAGAACCCTAATTATGCCAGTGAAGTACCCCGAAACAATAACTCATTAAAAGTGAATTGTTTCTTCTTGCCTCATTCTAAACACAAAAAACACAGTAATTAGCATTATGCAGTGCAAGAAGTATAGAAATTAGACTCCAAAATCAGGGAAAACTTAAGTCCTTCCCTGGTGTGTGACTCAATCTTAGCAGCACTTATGGGTGCTTAACAAAAGCTTTTTAAGGACACCCAAGTAAAATTACGTACAAATCTAGTGCTAGGCCCTAAAAATGAACAGTTTGGCTGCCAAAAAACAGTGGCAGAAAGTAAAAAACTTTTAAAAGCAGTTAGAACTTCACCACACTTACAAAGTGTGCAAAACAGTGTCTAACAGTTTATACAGCCATTAGTTGTACATAGGATGACTTCATTTCTGACTGCTGTCCATACCTGTCCTTGTTCAATACCTCTTATTGTTCTGAAAATTGTTGAAGGAAAACCTGGTGTCCAAGTAACTTTATAAGTGAATTAGAGCAATGTTTAACAACTATCCCTGATTTCGATCCTTTGTTCCCATTATCTATTTTAAATTTGCCACAGCATGTTAATGATGACACAAATATACTGTTAGTAAATATGTGATTTCTTCAAGTCCTCTTTCATAAAACTGTGCATAAAAAAAGAGTTAAAAAATGCTGTTCTGACCAAAGTGGGCTAGAAGCATATTACACATTCCATGCAGGCTTTACCTCCTGCATCCCCTACTAATGTATCACCTCCAAGTTCATACCAGCTTGGGGGAAAGGAAATTTCATGGAATTAACCCACCAATGAAACTGGACTCATGGAAGCAACTAGACATCCAGTAAGAATTCTCTATTTCCATACAGGCATCCACAAGTCTGACAAAAAATGTTCTCATTTTTTTTTTACATGAAAGTCCAAGGTGAGTTAGCCAATGTTCCAACTAGGTGGAGTTGATCTTGACATATTCTACAGGTTCACCATCTGCATCTACGCAAGTTACAAAAGTAAAGGCAAAAGAAAAAAGAAGGGATTTGAAAAGAAAACGATTCACTGACTGGCTGACTGACAATCAATTTTTAGCATTTAATAGTAACCGATATTGGGAATATAAGTTTCAAGTTGTGTGAATCCGGAATGGAGCTGATTCTGGACATCTTCGCACAATGCATAATTGTGCAAACTGCTTTTGAAGAGTTTGAAATGTCCTACAATACTGAGGCAGTTGGTTGACATGCATGCAGAGAAGAAAAGTACACAAATGGAGCGCCAGGGGGCACCTTTCTTAGACACGTTCCCAAAACATTCAGGATGCCATATGACTTAATTCTGCCTGGCTGCTATCTTGTGGGAAATTCAATATTTGTAAATATACCCTGTTCAAATAATTTCAACTAACATGGCTGGTAGTATCACAGAAGTCGGGGAATAGCCTCACATCTACTTTCCCATTGTTTAGTCTGTTTCTTAAGAACTCAGCATTCATTAACAGAATAGATTTAACAAATTACTTTTCTAAAACCATGCCGAGACTGGCTTATAACAGAGGTTGAGTCTTGAAAACTGGCTACTTGTTGAGGAACTTCCTATACTCCTGTATAAGAGTTTAGGTTGCGAGTGGGTTTGAAGCTGGTTGGTTCTATTTATCTATATCAATTATTGAAAAGAATGAAGTACTTTTCCTTTCAACTGGTATGCCCAGAGTCTACAGTTAATAGGAAATTTAATGGAACAGTTACAGAGAAGGATGCTAGTTTTATACAAATAGGAGGTATCTACTTGAACCCCGGAGAAATAGCATTTTTAATATTAGACAGAAGTTCACAGATATAGCTAAGACAAACTTCTTTCAGTCTGAACACTAGTGGGCTGATCTTCCGTCATGGTGCCAAAGATTCCTTTTCAAAGATATTCATATTACAAAGTCACAATACACTGTAAGGATAAGGTAAAGACAGGAGACCATACAACTCTACAGATAGTATGAAAGTGACAAATTGAAAAATCATTAGAAAATGCTGTGAATGATTCTATTTTGTCTGACAAATATTAAAAGAGAAACTAAAAATACTTCTGGTATGCAACTTCATAAGGCACCAAATACACTTAATTATTATAAAGCTTAGCAAATTTTGCAGATCTAAAATACTTAGTCAAACAGCACTTTATACAGAAATATACACAAGATGTTATAGGACATTAGAAACTGGGCAGAATGTAAATGCTATATTCACCGGAGAACACGTTCTCCTACAAGGTATTAATGAACTAGGAAAGCCCTGGAAGAGGTATACACCTTCACAGCAGTATATTAAACAGCTGTAAAGCACCCAAAAGACCACCATATTGTTTTCACTTGCTAAACATTCTCATTTAGTAAGAGGAAATGAAAACAAAACTATTGAAATAAAGTAAAATTAAAAAAAATAAAAGTAATTGCAATCGCTGTTGTTTTACTTTCCCCTTCGCTATACAGTGTGTGTGTGTGTGTGTGTGTGTGTGTGTGTGTGTGTGTGTGTGTGTGTGTGTGTGTGTGTGTGTGTGTGAGAGAGAAAGAAAGAGAGGGTGTGCTGTTGGAATTTCTTTGTTTGACTGAAATTAAACAAAAACAATTATTTTATTAAAAAAAAAAAAAAAAAAAAAATTCAGACACATTCTACAAAATCAATCAAAAATAATTGGGATGTTTGTGGAGGGGAGGCATTGTTTTTTTTTGTATTATTTTTTTTTTTTTATTCACTCACTCACTATAACATCTCTGAAAACAAGACAAATAAGAACAAGTAATGTGTGTGTGTGTGTGTGTGTGTGTGTGTGTGTGTGTGTGTGTGTGTGTGTGTGTGTGTGTGTATCTTAAGTTTCTGCAAATCTGTGAGAGACTACCTACCTTTGATTTATTGAAGTATATGTACACATTAAATGCTTAAACAGTGTATCTATCTATCTAGATGTATGTATGTATATTTTGGATGTAAAATATGTCCCCCAGCTGCAACTACATATACTACAGGAGCTATGAAACATTAGACAGAGGAACTATTTTACATCAAAAATACAAAAAAAAAAAATTTCTTCTTCTTCTTCTTTTGGCTGCTCCCATTAGGGGTCGCCGCAGCAGATGAACTATTTCCATTTCTTCCTGTCCTCTGCATCTTGCTCTGTCACACCAACCACCTGCCTGTCCTCTCTCACCACATCCATAAACCTTATCTTAGGCCTTCCTATTTTCCTGTTACCTGGCAGCTTCATCCTTAGCATATTTTTCCCAATATACTCCACATCCCTTCTCAGCACATGTCCAAACCAATATAATCTTGCCTCTCTGGCTTTGTCTCCAAACCTTCCAACCTGGGCTGACCCTCTAATATACTTATTCCTAATCCTGTCCATCCTCGTCACACCCAGTGCAAATCTTAACATCTTCATCTCTGCCACGTCAAGCTCTGACTCCTGTCAATGCCACTGTCTCCAACCCGTATAACATAGCTGGTCTCGCTACCCTCTTGTAGACCTTCCCTTTCACTCTTACTAGTACTCGTCTGTCACAAATCACTCCTGACACTCTTCTCCACCCACTCAATCCTGCCTGTACTCTCTTCTTCACTTCTCTTCCACACTCACTATTACTCTGAACTGTTGATCCCAAGTACTTAAACTCATTCACCTTCGCCACCTCTACTCCCTGCATCCTCACCATTCCTCTGTCCTCCCTCTCATTCACACACATATATTCTGTCTTAGTCCTCCTGACCTTCATTCCTCTTCTCTCTAGAACATATCTCCACCTCTCCAGGGTCTCCTCCACCTGTTCCCTACTCTCACTACAGATCACAATGTCATCTACAAACATCATAGTCCACGGGAACTCCTGTCTGATCTCGTCTGTCAACCTGTCCATCACCATTGCAAATAAGAAAGGGCACAGAGCTGATCCTTGATGTAACCCCACCTCCACCTTAAACGCATCCGTCACTCCCACCGCAGACCTCACCACTGTCACACTACCCTCGTACATATCCTGTACCACTCTTACATACTTCTCTGACACTCCCAACAACTCCTCTCTAGGCACCCTGCCATATGTTTTCTCTAAATCCACAAAGACACAATGCAACTCCTGCTGACCTTCTCTGTACTTCTCCATCAACACTCTCAGAGCAAACATTGCATCTGTAGTGCTCTTTCCTGGCATGAAACCATACTGCTGATCACTAATCATCACCTCCCTTCTTAACCTAGCTTCCACTACTCTTTCCCATAACTTCATGCTGTGACTGATTAGTTTAATCCCTCTGTAGTTACTACAGCTCTGCACATCACCCTTATTCTTAAAAATCAGTACCAAAACACTTTTTCTCCATTCCTCAGGCATCCTCTCACTTCCCAAGATTTCATTAAACAATCAAGTTAAAAACTCCACTGCCATTTCACCTAAACACCTCCATGCTTCCACAGGTATGTCATCTGGACCAACAGCCTTTCCGTTCTTCATCCTCTTCATAGCTATCCTTACTTCCTCCTTGCTAATCCACTGCACTTCATGATTCACTATCCGCACATCATCCAACCTTCTCTCCCTATATACTACTAATTAAATAAATGCAAACCAATTTAACAGATATCTCACTTTCTAAGAGCCCTCCAGAGTGGTCGTTATAGGAGAAGTAATACATTTTCCAGGGATACAGAGGCTCTCTGCCTTAGGCACTGGACCTCATAACTCCCCTGTTTGATCTATCATTTCCCCAGTAACTCCCACCCTGTTGGGCATTATTGCCTGCTTTCAGTCTGTGTTTGTACAGGGAAGCAAGGTCCCCTGTTACCTCACCTACCTTAATTGCTTACATCTTCTTATTAAGTTGCACAGTGTTATTTGGAAAATACATACCTCGTTTCACTGTAAAACAAAGTGTTCAAAAATTTTCATCAATGCTGTGTGACTAGAGAGTCATCATCATCTTTTCGGCTGTTCCCGTTAGGGGTCGCCACAGCGGATCATCTGTTTCCATTTCTTCCTGTCCCCTGCATCATGCTCTTTCACACCAACCGTCCACCTGCATGTCCTCTCTCACCACATCCATAAACCTCATCTTAGGCCTTCCTTTTTTCCTCTTACCTGGTAGCTTCATCCTTAACATCCTTTTCCCAATATACCCAGCATCCCCCCTCAGCACATGTCCAAACCAACGCAATTTCGCCACTCTTGCTTTGTCTCCAAACTGTCCAACTGATTCCTAATCCTGTCCATCCTAGTCACACCCAGTGCAAATCTTAACATCTTTAAGTCTGCCACATCCAGCTCTGTCTGCCACATCCAGCTCTGACTCCTGCCGTGTGACTACAGGGTAAGACCATAAAAGCTGAAGACATGCAATGATAGCAGGGATGTCCTTATGCAAAACCTCAGACTACAACATATATCAAGCTGTCATATATGTTACATTCTGTACTATGTGACTTGACTGATCAGATGCTGAAACATAAACCAGAACCTTTTAAATCACACAAAGCAAATGGATAAACCAAGAAGCTAAAACCATTATGAAATATAGGATAGAAATCTTCTCTCATAAAGACCCCACCACAATTAAGGTTTAATGAATATATGAGTTTTAACTGCTTAATTTAAAGTTTTCTTCTAAATTAACAAACAGTTAAATATAAAAATAATTGCAATGTTTCAAAACTAACTTTGAATGGGCTTGGTGTTTTTTGAATGGGCTTGGTGTTTTCAGGGTGATGTGGCAAAGACTGAAGACTTTGTTTTAAACTAATATAAGGAACCTAAAAAGTGCAGCTTTGTAATGAACACATTAGTTATCATATGTTTTAAACACCATAAATTAATATCAGTATAAGTGAGGGCAGGAACAAAAATAAATAAATGAATAAAAATAAACAATCAAATAATTTGTGCCAGTTTAGCATTATAGGTTTTCACAGTTATTGTTGTCAAGCTTAAAACAACAGTACTGTCAAATGATACTTGTGACATTTAGAAGTTAGTCATGAGGTAATTAAGTAAAACAATGTGTTCTTATTTTATGTTCTGATACTGACATTTACTTCCTGGAAGAACAGGAAAGTTGAGGCACCAGCCCTATGAGTTGTAGCATGTTAAATTTAAAAAGGCATGTACATCTGAAGTTATCAGCTAGTTCACTCATAACATGTGACTCCTTTATAGATCTCTATTAGCTGTGATGGTACTGAACAGAAGACCCTAAAAAAGTACACACTCCCATGCTGTCCCAAAGCAGCAGAAACATGCTGTTGGTAACACTATCATAGGTGCAGCTGCTATGAAACAACTGTGGCATAAATGTTTACAGAGTTCAAATATGGTGAAAGGTAGGTTTATCCATACAACCTAGTAAATAGCCAGACTGCAATCATTGCATGCAGTTGACCAGAATGGAAAATTCCACACAGTCTCTCTGCAATCATGTGTTCTACACCCACATCTTTATCAAGACTAGGGATGATTTTTCCAGAAAACAGTGGGCACACTGATGCTATCTGGTTATACATTTTAAGTAATGTGCCTTTGTGGAATGCATCATTGATGGCCACCTGCTTAGCATGTAGCTCACAAAGTTCTATGCAGTCACCCCTCCACCTGTTGCATACTGTGCCCAGTATGCTCTCTGCATGTGTAATACTGTGCATGGTATGTGCCCAGTCTGTGGCACATTGGGCATGGTAAGCGCCCATTCTGTGGCACGTGGTGAACTGTATGTGCCCAGTCTGTGGCACTCTGTGCATGGTATGTGTCCAGTCTGTGACACGCCATGTATGGTATGTGCCCAGTTTGTGGCACACCATGCATGGCATGCACCCAGTCTGTGGCATGCTGTGCACAGTATGCACCCAGTTTGTGGCACACCATGCATGGTATGAGCCCAGTCTGTGGCACACTGTGGACAGTATGTGCCCAGTTTGTGGCACACCATCCACAGTATGCTCCCAGTCTGTGGCATGCCCTGCACAGTATGTGCCCAGTTTGTGGCACGCCATGCATGATATGAGCCCAGTCTGTGGCATTCAGTGCATGGTATGTGCATGCACCCAGTCTGGGCGTGCCCTGTACGGTATGTGCCCAGTCTGTGGCACACCGTACACAGTATTCCTCCAGTCTGTAGCAAACTGTGCACTGTATTCTTCCAATATGTGCACACTGTGCACTGTATTCCTCCAATCTGTGGCACATCATGCAGAGTATGCACCCAATCTGTTGCATACCATACAGAATATGCGTCCAGTCTGTGGCACACTGTGCAGAGTATGCACCCAGTATGTGGCACACTGTGCACTGTATTCTTCCAATATGGGCACATTGTGTTCTGTACTCCTTCAGTCTGTGGCACACTATGCAGCATATGCCCCTAGTCTACTGTATACTCTGCAGAGTATTCCCTTAGCCTACTGCATTGCTAAGAACTTCCTTACAGTGAAATATCACATGACCTACAGTTCAATCAAATGCAGCAGCAATCATAGTTTCATTACATTGGCTTGACACCAGGAAACATTAAGCCAGGCTAGTGTATCCATTAAGTTGATTTAATATTCTACCTTCCTTCTTTTCCAACATCCACTCTCATTTCTTCTCTGTTTGTTGCATGCTCTTTATGATGCTTCTGTGAACTCCTCTTCACTACTTATTCTTACACTCCATCCCAGATGCACAGTTATTTCTGTAAAGAACAGCTAATCAGGTGTGAGATGCACAGTTATTTCTGTAAAGAACAGCTAATCAGGTGTGAATTTTTTTTTTTTATTTTATTTTATTTTAGACAGTAGACAAATAGACGTAGGGGGTCTCAAAACCTGGACTACAAGAAGCAGCTTGCTAACATTTCATAGCCATAATCTTCTGTGCTAATGCTAGATTGTCAACTAGAGACAGCACTGTGACTCACAGTAAATTCCCCAGGACTGGGCAGGACTCAGCAGGATTTCGGCACAGAAGACAAAATTCCACTGCTTACAATTAGTGGCCCTGATATGAGAGGAGACTGGATTTCTATACACAGTGAGGGATATCATCAGAATTAGTGACAGACTCATGGCACTCAGACTCCAGTGAAATGAAAGAGTAGTACTCATAACTGCAGCCTATGCCCCACAGCAGGGTTGGGAGAGTAAGAAAAAATCTGCATTTAGATGGCAGTTGCAAGACAACAGGAATTGGAGTTGATAATGGGTTAACTAGATATACATATTGGGATAGACGGAACAGGATATGAGGACTGCCAGGTCCACATGGGTTGGGTAATAGGAATAAAGAAGGAGAGGCCATTCTAGACTTCTGTCTAGCCATTGGCTTGATGGTGGTCAACACATGGTTCAGAAAGAGAGACAGTCACAAGATCACATACAAGAGTGGCTGACATGCAAATCGGGTAGACTTCCACCAAGTAAGGAAAGGGCACTGGGGTAAAATCAGTGATTGTAAAGTCAGCCGCAGTGAAACAGTCATCCCATGGCATAAACCACTGTTTGCCACAATCAGCTGCAAGCAGTGAAGGCTCTAAGTTCAACAAAGACCAGGCTGAAGATCTGGAAGTTGACTAGAAAGAAAGCACAATGGTTCAAGGAATTACTCAGGACTCGAGCACCTAAGGAAGAAGAGGAAATAGGTGGAGATGAAAAGGAACAGAAGTGGCTTAGTTAGATAACACAGAGGCTACAAGAGGAGTTGCAATAGCAAAGAACAAGGCATCCGAGACATTCTACCAACTTCTGGAAAGCGAGTCAATGGATGGCACAAAGAAACTCTAGCAGGTTGCATGACAAAGACTGAAAGATAAAGAAGATAGTCAGGCACCCTTCATAAGGAATGCCAACAACAACCTGCTCAACAGTCTACTGGACATTAAAGAGAGATGGACGGAGCACTTCTAGCAGGTTCTGAATGAAGAAAACCCCTCAGAAGTACTGCCCCAAACACAGCCTACAGTGAGAGAAGAAGAGGAGCTCACCCTAGAAGAAGAAAACCACTAAGGAAAATGAAGTCAGAGAAAGGAGCAGGCTGAGATGAAGTCAGAGCAGACATGCTCAAGATGTTGGACAAAATGGTTCCTGAGGGTACTCATAGCATTATGTAGAGAACAATGCATCCTAGATGACTGAACAATAAGCATATTACTGCCAGTGTTCAGGACAAAGGGGCATTCACAACTGTGGGTAGTATAGAAGCATCAAACTCCTATCACACTGCATGAAAGTTCTGGAGAGGTTGCTTGATGAACGAATAAGCAGAGTAGTAGAAAGTAAAATGGGAAATGAGCAGTTCTGATTCAGATTAAAATTACAGCAAAACCAACCCAATGTTTGCAGTGACACAGATACTTTGAAGAAGCTAGAAATTAAGAAAGAGTCCAACTGGGCATTCCTAGATTTGGAGAAAGCATATGACAAGGTCCCAAAAAAGCTGATTTGGGAAGTACTGTGGTGGTTCAAAGTCCCAGAAACGTTGGAAGAATTAGTGCAAGCTACATAATGACTCAAGCATGAACAATGCTCGGTCTTACAGAGATTTCCCAATAGGGGTGGGTGTGCATCAGGGTTCAGCTCTTAGCCCATTGCTGTTCATACTGGTGACTAACTACATTAGCAAACAGGTCAGAGGGGACAGATCAACAAAGATGCTGTATGCAGATGAAGTGGCAATTATAGGCAGACTCTAAGCAAGAACTTCAGCAAAGGGTAGGGGAATAGAATGCGATACTAAAGGTACAGGGGATGAAACCTGAGTACAGATAAGATACTTGTAATGGCAGCAAAAGGAGGAAATCAGATGAAGCTGAAAACTGAAACAGAAGGAAAAATAGTGGAACAAGTTAACAGCTTCAAGTATGAGAAGAAAGGAAGTCAGAATGAGGAGGTCCAAGGTAGAATCAGATGGGCTGCAGCCAACTGGCACAGAATGTCAAGGGTAGTGTATGACAGAAGAATGCTAAAGAAGCTGAAAAGTAAGGTGTACAAAACAGCGGCATGACAAGTACTACTGTATGGTATAGAAACCTGGGCAGTAAAGGCAGAGCAGTCAAGGAAGCTAGAGGTGATGGAGCTGAAGTACCTGAGACAGCTGGTAGGATGCTCACTGGGGCAGACAAAGAAATCAGAGCATAAGAGTAGAAGCCAAAGCAGCTCCAACTGCAGAAAAGATCAAACAGAACAGATTACAGTGGTTTGGGGACATGTGCAGGAAAGAAGAAGGCAATCTGGTGAAGAAGATTTGGGACACACAGGAGGAAGGCAAGAAGAAATGATAGCATCCAGCAAAGAGGAGGGTGGATTGTGTGAAAGAAGAGCTGTAACAGTCGGGCATGAGTGTCAAAGAAGGTAAGAGAGTTGCACTGAATAGGGAAAGATGAAGGCCAGTGACATGACACCCTGATCCCATATAGAGAACGGGGAAAAAAGGGTGTTGATGATGACGACTTGTCTCTATATTGTTCAATTGTGGAAGACCAGCTTGCAAATGCTATTAGACCCTCCTTCCCAAGAAAGAGGGTTGTGGTTGCCGCTGATGTACAAAGATTCTCTGCTGAAGTCACTTCCATAAATTCAAAAAGAAGCACTGAATTAATGCACACCCTGGCAGCACTCATAAAGGGCAAAAGTTTGTCAGCTACATTATCCTTTTAGCTGATGAAGCAAACTGGGTGTCACTCACCATCTGTTTCCTGGGAAACCACAGCTCCTACCTCTACATCACGTGTAGCTCTGTGTACACATTAATGTTTTTTTGAGATCAGTAGCAATTAAGTCTAGCTCTGAACACAAAATAGTTTCAAGATGGCTGAAAACATCAACTGCTTCCACAATCCACCACACCTAGATGGGGAGCCTCAGCTTTTGTAAGGTCTGGTGAAAGCCAGGTTATGGTAACTCAGTTGAGTATGAACTTTGTATAGTAGTCTGACAACCCTAAGATTGCTTTCACGTAACATATGGTACTTGGTATAACCCATTTCTTGACAGCTTTTGTTTTGTCTGTGTAATTGCACCACTCCCAATCACGTATGCTAAGTGTCTGGCTCCTGACATATAAAGCTCGCTTTTGGCAGCATTAACAATAATCCCTGCCTGTCTTAAAGGATTCCACCACAATTTGTGCTTTGGAAAAATGTGACTCACAGCCTTCTGAATAAGTTATTATGCCATCAAGGCATCTGACGTGAGGTATCAGAACTTTATCCATGAACTTTTGTAAAGTGTCAGAACATCCATGGGGTCCAAATGGTAAGACAGTATAATGAAAAAAGGCCTTCAGTATTTACTTTCAGGGGTAAGGGGAGTATGTAAGCATCCTTTGGTCAAACCAAGGGTGATCAGAAACCTTGCTTTGCCTAGCCTATGAGCTCGTCCAACCTGGACATTAGACAAGTGTCGAAGCTGGATATCCCATTCATTTTCTGGAAAACATCACAAAATCATACAAAGACATCTGGTCTAATAACCAATACAACTGGACTGCTCTGTTCACTTTGGGGTCCTCAGTAACTCACAGTTTATGCATATTTCTTACTTCTTCACTTTCGTTTGGCACTCTGGTGTCCTGTATGCTTGTAGATTAATCTTCTCCCATGGCATATCAAAATGATGCGTATTTTACTCTGTTCTGTGTGAAACTCCACAGGAAAAAATCTTTTTTTTTCTGTAAGAATTCACTTCTTATTTCTGGGCCAGAGAGAAAATTTTGTATAACTGGCCAGCAGGGGAAGATTTCACTGGTACTACACTATCTATCAAAACTCCCAGGTTAACTAAAGACTCTTCCTCCATACATTTAACACATTTATGCAATATTTTTTGCTATGCAATATTGTTGTTCTGGTTTTCTCTTCCTAGTTTGTCTTATTTTGTAGTTTACTCATTTTGTTTACTGTGTCTAAGGGTCCTTCCCACTTTCACAGAAATTTGTTCACAGCAAAGGGAATTAATAATAACATTTTGTCCCCTGATTTAAACTTGAGTCTAGGATTATTATCATATACCCGTTATTACATCTTCTGTCCTTTGCATATATTCATTTACTACTGGCTTAACAATTTTAATCTATCCAGTAGGTATGTGAAGTGCACAATTACTTATTTAAATGGTTTTTTTTTCCAAATCTCCTTTGCTATATCCAGGAGGCCTTGAGGATATGGGGAATCTCACTTTCAGAAAAAGGAAGTCTGGAAGTAAGTGATTTCAGTTCTTACCATCACATTCTATGGTCTTCCATAGCAGAGATTTAAGAGTTTTATTACAGTGCTCCAGGAACTCATCAGGTTGAGGGTGGTACATGGACATTTTTAACTCTTTTACTTTTAAAACATTAGCAAAATTGGTGTATTACCCCAGAAATAATTGAGATCCCCTGATCAAAGAGTATTTATTTGAGGGCTCTAACCTGTAAAAAAGGAACACTAGTTCTCTGGGTATTGCCTTAGAATTAGCTTTTTGTATAGGTACTGTTTCTTAGAAGCATAGTTAATTGCTAAAATGCACTGACTGACATTACTAGACAGTATTAATGAACCTACACAAGCCATGGCTATCTGCATGAATAGGACTTCAATAACAGGCACCAGTTTCAATGGACTCCTGAACCCAGGATGTGTTGCAGTCTTTTAATTTTTTGGGCATGCTGTTCATAAAGTCTAAATGTCACCCTTCATACCAGGCCAATAAAATCTAGCTAAAATTCTAGCTTTGTTTTTGTCTTTCTTTAAATGACTTCTCAAGCCATGAAGTTCTGCCATTTTCATCACAAGTCTTCTAAGATAATGTGGCTAAGAGCTAGTGTAGCATTTTTGTTTGCCTTCATTTACCCGACATAGTAAGCCATTGTTCAACTCAAAATATGAGTGAGATGGGCCTCTCCTGCTCCAGCTATATTTTCTATGGCCATGCTTAATGTATTGTCCTCCCCTTGTGCCTTCTTAACATCATATCTACAAATCTGCCATGGCATGAACATTTTCATCAATACACTGACATCAAGAGGGTATAGCTTCTTCAGCTACGAACACAGATATGTGTTTCTTCTATTGCTGCTTCTTCCTAAGGCAGGCCACGCAAGGGATTTTTTTCTTTTTGTTTCATGTATTTATTTATTTCAGTTTGATAACCAGTTAAGTGGGCTTGTCATCAAACCAATTTCAGCCACAACTCAGGTCATGTTTTTATTTATTTATTTATTTATTTATTTATTTATTTAACATTTGTTGACCGGGAAAGTCCAACTAGGTTCCACAGAGCCTGTTTTCAGCGGAGGCCCGGGGAGAAATGCTCCAGTTATTTAAATATATGTTATTTAAATATATATATATATATATATATATATATATATATATATATATATATATATATATATATATATGGGTCTATGTTGAATCAACAAAATTACATTTCTTCGAAATGTAAATTCACAAGCCTGTTTTATCAAAAGTGCATTCATCTGAAAATGTACTTTTGCAAAAAAGCAATTCAACGAAACCCTCCCCAATAAAACAAAAACAGAGCAACACTAAACACATTCATGCATGGAGGCAACCCCGCAACTTATATATTCTAACTCTGAAATTGCACTACAGTGGGGAAAAGGGAATATTCCCTTATCCCCACTGTGCCATGATCTACAACAGCAGCCTCGCTTGCTGTTCATTGAAACAGTTTTTCGCGAAAGTGCATTTTTGGATGAATGCACTTTCAGAAAAATGAGCTTGTGAAATTACATTTCAAAAAAATGTAATTTCGGTGGGTCAAGGTAGACCCATATATATATATATATATATATATATATATATACATACACAACACGGAGATGAGTAACTCAATTCATTGATATATATATATACATATATATATATATATATATATATATATATACACACACACACACACACACACACACACACACACACACACACACACACACACACACACACACACACACAGAAGCAATAAATAGTTACATTTAAAATTATCTGAGGTACAATAAAATAGTTCCGAGAACATGCACAAATTATAACTGCATTACAAAATATCTAGGCAATGGAAGGAAAGCCATGAAAGAGAATTAGTAGTGATCCCACACATTGATGGAATTGTTGCCCATCTGCAAAACAAATGCATCAAAAAATACTTCTAAGGACCTAAACCATGTCTGCAGTATAAACAGGACGTGGAGGAACATGCATGGCTCTCAAAGATTACCCTTTCTCTGGAATAGGCTTCCTATCAATATGAAGCAAAGTTCATCCCTAACTCTATTCAAACATAACTTGTTCCAATGGACAGTAAATCACAAATTTACACCTGGTTTGGCCCCTAATCACCTAATGGACAGGGACAGGGACAGCATGTGAATGCTTAACGTGTACAAGCCTGTGTTGTAACTTGTAAAATTCCCTGTGATATTGACAAATGTCAGCAATATTTTGGTAAATTTGGGTAATCTGGCTAGGCCTAAAATGTCTCTTGGGCCAATAGCCTAGTAGCCACCTATGAACCTATAAGCACTTTAAATAACAGCATGTCTACAGTACTGTCCACTATCCTGAAAGCAAACAAACAGAGGTAGCTTCAGTCATGAGATGGTGCTGCAGTTCGGACATAAATGTTGCTACTGACTCCTGTTCTCTTATCTCTGTTGGCAGATGAATCCATTCAGAGGGAAAAAGATATAAAAAGTCCCTCGCCCCTACAGATGTACCAAGCTGGGGACTGACAAGTGTTAGTGATTCCTCAACATTTTCCTCAAGTGGGTAGAGTTTTGTTGTATAATTTGAAGTTTAGATCTTAGAGGTGGGATTTAACCCTGTTTAAAACAGTAAATAGAAGTGAGTTAGAAGGCTGCAATTATGTGTAGTGGAATCTGCAAGGAACATAAGCCTGAATATTTTGGTTTGGCAATTCCTTTAACTTCAGTAACTACTTTTTCTCTACATACCTGCTGCTGACATTCCTTTTTCTAATAAGTCCTCCATTTGACCTTACAGAGGGAAACCTTAGACTCTATTCAGGATACATTTATTCCCTCAGGGAATTTATTACTATGGGTTCCTCCTTCTCTGTCTCTGCACAGACAGCCATCATATCTAACAACTAACGGTTATGTCCTTTCAGTCTTGTTCACTAACATAACTGCATTTTTTTGGTAAAACTGAGAAATAGGTTTCTAATAACACACATGTTCCTTTCTTCTTTTTACAGAAATAAAGATTTTGGCTTACCTATCCCTTTTTCTTTGTCATGACAGTGCTTTCTTTGCAATGTGTCAGGATGCTGCCCGACTCAATCCACATTTTTACTAGTGTTATATGCAAGCCACAGAGAATCTAACTGACCTCCTTCCCCTCTTAATTTCTGCAGTGCCTTGAACGGGAAGAAGTCTTGGCCAATTAGGACATTGTGTTAAATTAGGTAATAAAGTTAGAGGATATAACACTTTACCCATCAAGGATATTCTTTCTTATGTCCATGAACACATTATTTCCACCTTTCTCATAAAATGTTTCATACTTACAGATGCAATGTTTTTTTTAATGAACATGACTATGCCACCAGAATCTAACTGTCCCATTAGTTTCTTTCCATCTACCAAATGTACACATATGGCTTAGTTAGAAGTGACAGACAGACAATATACTAGTTTGGGCAGTTGCTTTATCATATTCTATTGATATAGTTTCATTATCACTGTATTGGTTAGAAACCACATTTTTGATAGGCAAAACATTCCTATTACTAACTGCACAACATTTAGCAATGTGACCCTTCTTCCCACATTTTAAACATACTGTTTTATTTGCTGACAGTTTCTGGGTGTTCAATGAAATCTGCATAGCCTTAGTTACAGGCTTAGACTGCTCAGATCTAAACTATACTTCATTAGATAGTAACCTTTCAATTAGTACAACACATTTATCAATGAAGCCACTCTGAAAAGCCCTTTTAAATACATCACTTTAGAGTGTCTTTATAAATTTATTAACTACTAAAATGTTTATGTCTAGTCCTAGTCATACGTTTAAATCATGCTTTGTATAAGACATTTTTGCTCTGTTTTTGTTTCTGTATTAAATACCCAGTTATGAAACTTTAGGGTTTGTGTTTCAGAAGTCTCACCAACCAGTGATAGTTTCATTTTTAGTTTTGACAGTCTAAAAAATCAAATCCTTGCCCCTAGATGCTTTAACTGCTTCCAATGTCAGCTGAGGAGATAAAACTTTTGCCTGATCAGACTGAGTCCAGTTCTGTTGCATATCATACCACTGAAAAGCAACAAGGGATGCTGCATTTAATTAGCAGTGAGGTGATGGGATTAGTAGAGTTGCAATCATATGTATCTATTCCTGAAGGCTGAATAAGTGTATATCCAAAGCCTGTCTCATCTCCAATATGGCCATTTTAATACTGACCCATGTTTGAGTTCATTTGCACCAAATTCTCCATGAATTTCTCTTTTTTAATTTCTCCAAGTCTTTTGGATTTCTAATACCATTTCGGGAATGGACCCCATTCCTAAGTCAAAGTACGATTAAAGTTCATGAAATTAGTATTGATTCAGTCTTTGATGTCAGCCAGAAGTGCTCTTCATAGCACCCACAATGCACCCAGCAATGAATCCTTCTGCAACTTGTATAGGGATACATGTACTGGTAACATGTCTAAATATGATTGTACATTCTTTTTTATAAGTCCCATTGCTCCTACTACTGTTGGAACTGTCTGGGTATCTTTCTTCCACATTGCTCCCCTTTCTCCCTGCAAATCCTGATATTATATGACTTTGTGTCTCTCTGTACACAACACACTGTGGTCACTGGGTGTGGTGATTTCATTGATCAATGCTACTTTTGTCTTCTTTTCACAGACCACTATATCTGGTTTTCTGGCATTTACCTTTTGAACTGTTGGTAATGAGTAATCCCATGTGAGGTAGACTTCATCATTTTCTATGATGCTTTGTGGCTCATGTTTCCAGTGTTTTTCATCCACTCCAGTACCATAATGTTTGCACAATCCCCAGTGCAACAGTCTTGCCACGTTATTATGCCTTTCAGTAAACAGTCCTTCTGCCATTAGTATGTCACAACCAGCAACGAGGTGTGCAACTTTTTCCAATTCGGTTTTACAAAACCTACATTTGTCTGTTTCTCCCACATGTTCAATGGACTTTATAAACCAGCATGTATGTAGCCCACTATCTTGGGCCACTAATATTAACCTTTCATTTCTTGGTTTGAATTTGCCTCTCCTTAACAATTCCTGCATTCATTCCTGATCAACATGAGGTTCTTCCAGAAGTTTTCTATACTTGCAACTATATTTATGCATTTTCCACATTTCTTGCCTTCTCATTTCAAGGAGGTCAATCCCTCCTTCAGAATGGGGAATATATAACCTCTGTATGCACTGATTTTTATAAATAATTTGGTGAACATGAAGCGTTCTTCTTGTTTTTCTGTCTAATATATCCAACACATTTTGGGGCCAGTTAATTACTCCAAAACTATAAGTTAGGATAGGAAGAGCAAATTGGTTCATAGCTTGGATTTTGTTTCTAGATGTCAACACTGTTTTGAGGTTTAATTTAAGTCTTGTAAAGTATTCCTTACTAAGTTTTATTTGCATTTGTTCATGTTTTATTGTTGATCCTTCATCAGTTCCCAAATATTTATACACTCCTGGTTGCTTAAGTTCTTTTATATCACATTCTTGTCTCAAACCAATGTTTTCTTTGGATTGCAGTTTTCCTGCTTTAATGGTTGCTTTTGCATACTTATCAAGACCAAATGACATTCTTATATCATCTGAAAAAGTTTTGACAACTTGCAGTTGTGCTTTCAGTACTTCTCCAGTTTGGGTGACAAAGTGTAGCACTACACTCACACAACAAAACAATCTATTCTCTCTCTTTTCAGGTACGGTAATTAACTTCAAATACTTATGCACCCATAGGCTGAAATGCAGAAACCAAAAATTAGTGTCATTTGGTGAATTGACCAATTTATGCCCAAGAAAAAAACACCATTTTAATTTACAGAAAACACTGGATATATTCTTATCAATTCATGTGTTCTTTACTTACTGAGAAGATACAAAGTTTGGAGTTCTTTTCCAACCAAAATCAGCTTATTCCTTTTTAATATACCCACTGGTTTCTTAACAGTTCACATTTAGTTAATTTCTAAAGTTTCTCAAAGGAAAACAAGAATCCACAAACATAGTATTCCAAGTTAGGTCTAGCTGCCATACAATGCAATGTACATCCACAATGAGGCTCCTGGCACATTTGGAGTATTCAGAATTCAAGTCCAGATATTACATGGCTTCTGATTAAGGCTTCTGTTCCAAGTTAACCAAAAGACTCCACTCCAAGTCACAAAAGTCTCCCTCCATAAGAGGCAAATTTCTATGCCATTTTGCCTTAAGCATTCTGGTTTTAAGAACAACTAACAAAGGACTCATATTAAACTCTCCTGTTACAGCTACTGTTAACATAACATGGTGTATCTATGCATCAACAATTCTAAATATAATACATAATTAATATATTGTACATCAAAACAACATCTCACCAGCCACTGTGCTATAATGCATGTGTGCGCACGTGTGTGCGTGTGCGTTGTGTGTGTGTGTGTGTGTGTGTGTGTGTGTGTGTGTGTGTGTGTGTGTGAGTGTGTGTGTAACAAATGTTTGTATGAATGTGTGTATGTGTGTGTATACAAGGGTCTACATCAGTAGACCGAAAGTTCACTTACCCTACTTTCAGATAGCCAAGACAAAAAGGCCGACAACCACAGAACACCGACATCCCAGAACACTGACTTCCCATTCCAGGTAAGTATTAGAAAAATTTGGAAAGAATACTGGAAGATTAATAGTCTGATTAATATCAGTGTCCAATACTACCTTAGGAAGAAAGGAAGGATTTATCCTTAAGGCAACTCTGTCTTTATGAAAAATTAAATATGGAGGCTTGCAAGATAAGGCTTGTAATTCTGAAATCCTACTGGCAGAAGTTAATGCTACAAGGAATAAGGTTTTCCAAGATAAGTATTTAAGGTCATATTCGGCAGAAGGTTCAAAGAAATGTTGAACGATAGATTACAATGCTAGAGTAAGGTCTCACGGAGGAATAGTATCCCTAAAAAGGGTTTTAGTAAAAGAGTTCCTTTCAAAAATGCTTTGCATAACTTATGAGAAGCTAGAGAATTATCCCCAAAACCATTATGAAAGCTCAAAATGGCAGTCAGCTGAATTTTAACAGTAGAAGAGAGGATCATGGCCCCATTGGTGGAAAATCATTTTCACCACTCTTGGACTGAGGGACTACTCATGAGGTAGGAGAACAGACCTATTCAGTTTGTCTACTATCACATTAGATCTCCCCAGCATATCTGTTGCTATCAGAAATCTCCCCCTGCCACACTGTGAGTGCTTCTCGACATAGAGGATAAGATTTGGTTCCCCGTTGTTTATTGATGTACCAAACTACAGACATGTTGCCTGTTTGAATTGCAATAGTCCATAGAGGGAGAACAGTTTGAAAGGCTTGCAACACTAAAAGCACTGCTCTCATTTCTAGGACATTGATATGCAAACTGACCTCGATGGAAGACCAAGTACCCTGAACAGTCCTGCCCAGATAATACCCCCTATACCACCTGGGAGGCATCCATGCTTAATATGGCCATGGGCTGTTGTGGGGCAAAAGGGCGACCTAGAAGAATGTCCTCCAAGTGCATCCATCAAGCTAGATCTTTTCTGCAGAGACTGGTAATTAAAATCTGATCTGACATAGGCTGGTGGAGTACAGACCACTGAGTTGCAACTAGCCATTGAAAAATTCATATATGAAATCTTGTCAAGGGAACTAGAGTTACTGTCGCCATCACAGAACCTAGGGCTTGTAAAACTAGACAGACCCATACTTTCTTGTTGTGCTGTATCTTTCAAATGTGTTCCCGTATTTTTTGTAGTCTCACTGGTGGAAGGGAGGCTACAAACATTTTTGTACTTAGTTTTGACCTATGAGCTATAAGCTTTGAGTTGGAGTCAGTTGAAATTTTTCGTAATTCACTGTAATTCCCAGATTGGAACAAGTCTGTAGGAAATAATCTCTCACTATAATCAACAGATGCCTGGTTGGAGCGGTAATGAGCCAGTCTAAATATGGAAACACCCAGAACCCTTGGAGTCTCAAGTGAGTTGCTACTACTGCCATTCACTTGGTGAACACCCTGGGGGCTGTGGTGAGACCAAAGGGCAGAACTCTGAAATAGCGACTTTCCCCCAGCCTGAAGTAGAAAAACCTCTTGGAGCGATTGTCCATTTTTATGTGGTAGAAAAGAAGTATACAAAGTGTACAGAAAGGGAGAGAAAATACCAACAATGGTAATAATGATTTACAGAAGTAAAAATGGTAGGTGAAAAAAGCAGAAGAAGTAAGCTAGACTTAGTGGAAAAATAAGTAACTAAGAGTAAATAAATTGACTTAGCTCAAAAGCGAAGGTGAACACATCTGTCCAGGAAAGCAGCTAACAAGATCTGAGGTAACTGGGAAAGATGCATTGTTGGTAGGGTATAAGCTCAAGAGTTTCTGGCCATGTAAATGGCTGAGATGGTTCCAATGCATGGAACTGAACCTACTGGTCAAGCATAAAATGAAGACAGGCAACTTCAGATATACTGTTATGCCCCCTTAAGAACATACCAGGGTTTCAGGTACATGGCTTCTAAATGCCCATGACTTTTTACTTTTTATGTCTTTATGGGTACTTTCAGGCCAATAAAGCCAAATAATGGGCATTCAGAAGCTGTGCTGTTGAAACACCATAAGTTCGCAAAGGGGTGATTTGCATATACCCTAGGGACTGTCAATCTCCCACACTTGTCAACCATTTGTTTCTTTGACAGAGTTAATCTACAAAACAGACAGTGACATTAGGGAGTTTCAATTATTTTAAGGGATCCTATAACTATCTCTCTCTCTCGCTCTCTCTCTCTCTCACCCTATACACACACACACACACACACACACACACACACACACACACACACACACACACACACACACACACACACACACACACACACACACACACACACACAAATGTAACCACAGTGCATGCACAGTCTTCTGTTTTACCTGAAACAATTTTAGAATATGAGATGTTTGGTATAATGGTTGTCTACATTATCAGTCTTTCAAATGCGGAGATGGTAAAGGCAAAGCGCAGGTTAAGGGTAATTTCTTACTGACAGCAGGCTCTTTGGGATGTGGGTTAATTGAAAACAAACAGTATTCCATGAGGGCAGAGGGCTTCTCATTCTTTTTTGTCACCTGCTTTCACTGCATTAACCAATGTATAGACTATGACTCACGCTAACTATGACAGAAAAGAACCTGGACAGCTACTGTTGCCTGTAACCAGTGTTGCACTAATTACAATTCACTAATACAGCATTGTGAAAGGAAGAGATAAAAAGAAATTTGGTTTGTGGTTCTATGCACCAATCTCAATTGTGAGAAAACCATACTTATCAGACAGCTGACATACATAAGTAAGTAACCAGAGGTTAAGCGAGGTGAGTCAGTATCAGTCAGTTTGCTATGGTCGCAGTAATTAAAGTAATAGGTCATAAAGACAGCACAGCAGTGGTTAAAGGGAACTAAGAGAAACAATAGGAAAATGCCATGTGTAACAATCGAAGCCTTGGTGTAGCAGAGCAAACGCATGCAACTGAAATATGCAATGATGACGGGGTAGGGCAATGATGACAGCTTTTGTGATGTGACATAAACAACAACTGGTACCAACTTCACCTCTGTTTCTACCTTTGAACAAGCAAGAAAACAGTGAGGAGATTTAAATATAGGATAAAACCTCTTCCCTGAATTTGTATTTCCTTCTGTGAGTTCACACACAATTGGCTGATGCTGCATAATGTAGATTTAAATGTGTGTTGCTGAAATTGAAAGGGGAATGTTTTTTGTATATAAGCTTTTTGCCAGACTCAAAAGTAAGTCCACCAACAGTGATGGAAATGTATTTTATTAAATCCATCTCAGAGATACAAGGATTAAGGCAAATGTGTGTGAACGTGCATGTATGCATACAAGTTAATGTGTATACTTGTGGGTGTGTATATGTGTGTTTGTGTACACATATATGTATATCTGTCATTGTTCATATTTCTATACACATATGTATGTGTCAGCACTTGCACATGGGTATGAGTGTGCATGTATGTGTGTGTGAGCTTGTGCATGCGTGTGTGTGTGTGTGTGTGTGTGTGTGTGTGTGTGTGTGTGTGTGTGTGTGTGTGTGTGTGTGTGTGTGTGTGTGTGTGTGTGTTTGTGTGTATGTGGTGTGTGTGCACTGTGTGTGTGTGTGTGTGTGTGTGTGTGTGTGTGTGTGTGTGTGTGTGTGTGTGTGTGTGTGTGTGTGTGTGTGTGTGTGTGTGTGTGTCAGTGATTCAGGAGGCATACAACAGCTATTCTGTACTGCCATTTGTATGCCTGTGCTGTAAAATGGAAAATAAATCCTTTTGGATATAGTGATTTAGCTGCTAGGGCATATAAAACACTGGAGGCAGTTATCAAATGTCCAGCAAATCCATCTAACATGCACTGATTCTCTACCTTCCCAAGCCCAGTGTTTTGTACTGAGCAGAATGTCCATTAATAAGTATAAGTCTATTACAGGATGCCCTCTTGTGCATTGCTGCTAAATCTCTCAAGGTTGCCCACTTTACTGGAAGCAGCATAAAGAGACACTTAGGATATCAGATGCTACTTATTCATGTGATATATAATGCATTTACTCAAGGCTACAGACCAGGCACCACGGTGGTGCAGCAGTTAGCGTTGCTGCCTCACAGCAAGAGGTTCTCTGGTTCTATTCTCGGTTGGGGTGCCTTCTGTGTAGAGTCTGCATGTCTTCCCTGTGGTCGTGTGGGTTTCCTCCGGGTGCTCCTGTTTCCTCTCACATCCCAAAGACATGCAGTAGGTGAACTGGAACTCTAAATTGGCCCTAGGTGTGAGTGTGTGCATGCGTGTGTGCCTTCTGGGGAAGGTTGGGTGCTGGGCTGGCAACTCGACACTGTAAAACTCCACTACCAATCATGAGTGGACAGATGATCCGCTGTGGTGACCCCTAACCGGGAAAAGCCAAAAGAAGAAGACTCAAGGCTACAGACCATAGCAGCAAAGTATTTTCTTCATACAACCCAGATTCTAAACAGCAAAGGACCGCTATGTTCATAGTTCTCCAGTACACCTCGGTAGCAGCCCCCCAACCTTGTTATTATTTTTTTTTAGTATATTAGCAACTTCAATGTACCCAGCTATAATCATTTATATTATACTGGTCTCCTGGTATCTGATGTCAGATAAGCAAAATCAGGAAAATACAGACATATTCATTAATGTGTCTATCTTGCTGTCTTTCTATTTATCTACCTGTCTATGCATCTGCTTGGGTGTAATCTGTAACCCCGCATTTGCATTATCATATGAATGTTATTTTTATAAAGATTTCTGGAACTTAATAACATTTTCAGATGCAGAACAGCACAGACAGAGCATGGAAATGAAAAAAAGATTAGCAGGTTATTTACCAGACCTGCCTTGTGCCCTAAAAGATGCTTATTTTTTCTGAATTAATATCCTAGATTGTACAGTAACTAAGACTACTTTCACAATAAGACTAATGTCATCTCACAGCAAGGAGGGTCACTGGTTCAACTGTCAGGGTGCTGTCTGTGCAGAGTCTGCATGTCTGCTCTGTTTTTGCATGGGGTTCCTCTGAGTGCTCTGGTTTCCTCCCACATTTCAAAGACATACAGTAGGTGGTCTGGACACTCTAAACTGGCCATAGGTGTGACTGCGTGTGTTATTCTGTGGTATGGAAGAACTACCATGACAGGGCTAGCCACCCAGCAGTGTAAACATTGTTTCTAGATGACTGTCACTGTTGAAGTGGTACCCCAATTCTATGTGCAAGAATGGATGGATTTCTTACTCAGATGGAAGACCCTTTTGAAACGATACTTTATGCATGAGCAAAGCCATTACCACAGAGCAGGAAAAGCTCACTGCTGCACTAGAATCACACAGACATAAATTACTTAATCTCCTGATGTCAGTATAACCCTATCACCATCAGATTTCTTTAACAAGGATTACATAGTTATGAATCTATCTGTTCTAGCCCAGTTTCCCGTCTAGCACAGGAATATCTCACTTAAAATCACTTTCTGGCTGTCTTTCCTTTAGAAAATCACTTCTCCTAAGCCAGTGATTCCCACAAAGGACCCTAACTCCAGGAAAATCTTTTCACAAAGAAAATGTCATTATGAATATCCTGCAAGAATTTTTATTTCGAAACTGTAATGCCAACAGTTGTCTGCACCACAGGTGCTACAAGATTCCATTTTCTGCTAACATTTGAGAGCTGCTTTTCTACCAAATTAAGTACATTTAACTGAAATGGACACCATAATATTTCACTTAGCATTTCAGCTTCAGAATAAGAATGTTTGCAATATTCGTTCATTGCATCCAGATGACTGCTACTTTCTGTTTCGGTCAAAATCAGCCTTGAACAGAGCAATGCATAGCAAACACAAAGTTTAATAGAGTTAAAATGTACAATTTATCAGACAGGAGTTGCAAATGGAAACATAACTGCAGTTGTCAGATGCTTAGCCATTGTAATTTGATTAAGTACTGCGTATTTGTAACTGCATATTATGCCTACCATAATGAGTGAAAACTATCAATAGCAGAGTGGTTTATGAACTGGAAAAGTTTAGCATAATTTGCGTTAAGCCTTTCATATTATGCTAAGTCCTTTTGAGTCTCAGGGTGTTTTTCTGAAATGAAGTTCTGCTCACTGAAATAAGATCAATGGAACCAGTCACTCCAGCTCATACTTAGAATGTAGTGTTACCTGAAGGCATACTTCCTTTGTGGCTAGTTTGCATGAAATGCATCTGCTTTTTATTTCATTTTTTACAGTTTAGGATAATTAATCATTTGGACATTTTGGTAAATAAACTCTCTAGATCTAGGTCATCCATAAATGCCAACATAATTGGAGGCAATCTTTCATGAGGATCCACCCAAGAGAGGAATCTTGGGACTCTGTCCTCAAGGAACTGATGATGGAGCTCCAGTTCCTGATATTAAAGTTACATCCTTACTGTAACAGTAGCTCTGATTTGACAGTTCCAGCTTCACTACCACATACATGCTCCTTCCCCACCATCAATGCATGCAACATGCAGGGTGTCAGATGGAAGATGTATTTACTTGTTATTACTAGACACAGCTGCTCAACCTAGCATAGACATTATAGATCTGAATACGGGTGCTAATTTGCACAACATTGTGGGTAAGGAGAGATGCTAGGTAGCTCAGGGAAAGTTTTGAGATGCTAGGCTAAGTTCTACCAGCCTTAGTCCTCTAAGTAATGAAGATGGAATTCCCAATGTCGGATCAAATACTAACAAGCATGTTTTTTAAAGGCCTGCATGAAGTTTTGCAAGAGGCTTGGCTGATATCAGCATGGTATCGGTGCAACTATTACACATTCTCCCATGCCACTGTGTCAATTAAACATACAGTACAGAGTTCTAAAAAATTAATTATTACAAAATGCCCAGTTTAAAATTATGTACAAAAGTCCATTAGAGAAAGGTATGCTGAAGACATGTTGGCAATGTCCCATACCAAGGTTTTGTTTCATGTCTATTTTACAAATATGCATCTGTGTCATTCTTTACATGTATCTTGAACTTGAGATATATTCAACAGCATGTAAACAAAGGTCCCAATTTAGGTGAAACCTGGTTTCTATCCTCATTCAGTGCTGCACATTTTGTCTTTTTTCCTCTTCTGCCAACGTCTTTTGCATGGTATCTAATCCTGAACTTTTCTTCTTTTCTTTTCCTTAGCTGGAGTCACTTTAATGCTTCTTTGACATCACATAGCAACATGTTTTAATATCATAAAACAGGTTTAACACTAATAACAAATTATCTTGAAGAGGCATGTAGAGCCTCAAAAAAGTATAGCACACAGAACAAATTTTCATGAAAATTTCTTTATAATAAATCAAGGAAAGTGAAACAGCATTCATAAAATGAAACAGAATATTTGACCACACCTTTTCAGTACTGTTGCCTTTTTTTAAAGAAATAGAGAACTTGCATCATAGTATCAGATGGTCAGTTCAAAATATTTTCATTCCACTGAATCTTTTGCTTACTAAATCTTCTGTCACAACAGAAGCACCACAAACCATATGATTTTAGTTCTAAGTCATTTGATGACTACCCACAGAAGATGAGTGCACATCTTAAGAACATTATAGCCTTCTATGCTACAGGGAGTGCTATCTGTAGTACAAACAGAGTCACTGTGCTGAGAAAAAATGTCAATAAACACCCAATGTGCAGTGCTGAAAGCCCTTCTAGCCAGCTACAGCAACAGAAAATGGGAATTACAAAATGTGCAAAAGGTTTCAATAAGCCAACTGCCCTTCTGGCATGTGCTGCAGGTACCTAATGTGCCTCAAACATCACCCCTCCTATTTTAGACAGACACATCTTTTTATGCACAAATCCCTCTTGCAACAATGAAAGTTCTGCTGTACCATTACAGGGCTCTGTGTGGCCTTGTGCATAATAGTATTATACTGATAGTGAAAGACCAACATTAAATTATAATGTTGTTCTTCTTTCGGCTTTTCCCGATTAGGGGTCGCCACAGCGGAACTCCGGTCCGCTAATGATTGGCAATAGAATTTTTTATGGTGTCGAGTTGTCAGCCCGACGCCCAACCTTCAACGAAGGCACGCCCACTTACGCATGTCTTTCGAATGCCACTTGACCGCGGGGAGGACACGCAGACTCCTCACAGAAGGCGCTCCAGCCGAGAATTGAACGGGAGAACCTCTTTCTGTGAGGCAACAACGCTACCACTGCACCACCGTGGTCTAAACACCAACCTTAAATTATAATGTACTGTGCATATTATAAGACAAACTGAAAAAAAAAATAACCATCCCTTTGCTTGTCTTTTTCCAAACTACATACTTGGTATATAAACAGAAAAAAGGGACCTCTCTCCAACACTGTCTAAATTAGAAGCTAAACAAAATTTATTTGACAAAGACACAAACAGGGTGATAAAGAGAGAAGTCATAGCTGAGATCATACAATATGGATGAGTGTGCTGGCAAAGACCAGTAAAAAGTAGTGACTAGCAAAGAAAACACACCAAGTTAAACATGAATTATATTTTATATGCAGGTCTTGTTTATGAGTCCCAAATCTCACAAACCATGATTAATGCTGCATATGGACCCCTTAATGAGTGGGAATGGAAAAACAAGCCGGCAGCCCCTACTGACTTCAAAGAAAACATGGGGCTCATTAGTGCATGCAGATGGGTAACACAATCATGTTCAACAACACACCACTGGCACATGTTCATTTCCACACAGCAAATCTGCAATGATACCTTTGGCAACACAAGAAAACGAATCTTACTTTTCTGGTTGTCTTCCAGCAAGCTCCTTTGTTCTTTCCTATGAGAGAAGTGGAGAAAAGCATAAAAGTTTCCATAATATAATTATAAATAAACAATGACTAATTCTCCCCTTAAAACAAACATAGCTTGCAGCTTTATCAAACATTTAGACAGGTGGCACTGTATAATGATGCATCTCATTATAGTATTTGTCCTTCACTTGATTAATGCCTGGTTGATTCCATATTTTCTATTTTTCTGTCCTCATGTGGTATATTATGTTAAAGCTGCCTTTTCAATTTTAAACAGAAATGTACAAATAAGATAAATAAAAGTTAAAACATACAAAAGAAGGTCATCCGAACAGCAGCAATAACACCAGCTGGCACTATGTAAGGGAATGGTGCATATTTTGTATGTATTTTTGTAGACTATTTTTTGAAGACTAGCAGATTTGTTTAAAATATTTCAAGATGGAATATAAAAATACCCTAGTAGACAGGGTTACCTATATAAACACACACACACACACACACACACACACACACACACACACACACACACACACACACACACACACACACATACACATATATACATGTGGGCATTGTGTATGTTACAGTAGCATTTCACACAGTATTAATTCAATCTGTCATATACCCTGTATTTTTTGGGGAAAAAGAGACAGACAAAAATAATTAGTACATTTATTAAGAAAAAATGGCAATACTAACCCACATAATGCCCTGAATCTGGCTGGCTATTCTTAGAAGGAGTTTACGAAAATCAGGGAGCTCAAATGAGCTTGCAGAGTGCTGGATGCAGAGGGACAGGAGGAACGCTGGTGTTAATTTATGTGCACAGCTCTGTGTGTCTGTCATTTTAATAAGTTTGTTCAGTAACAAGTCTTCATGCTCCAAAGCATAAGGAAGTTCAAGATCTTTTCCAGTTACATTTTTAAGCCTCCGTACTGTCTTCTGATGCCAGCATTTTGCAATCTGATTCAGGCTGTCTTTCAGTGCTGACCCACACATCCTACAAGAAGTAATCCCGCCATAATTTAGTTGTGTTGTGCAGGATGACAGCCATGTTGGTTTCTGACCTGAACTAGAAGCAGTTGGATCCTTGTACATAAATAAATAAAACTCTCCAAGCCCAAGTAGGTCCCCAGGAAAAAGTTCTGCTTCTGTTTTGATTGGTAATCCATTATGTGTAACATAAGCTCCTTGGAGAGGTCGCACTAGTGTAATTGTATTTTTCTGTCCACAGTTATCACTTGGTGAAGCTGACTCTATACGTTTTACACAACAGTGCTGCGGCAGTATATCCGGTGCAGAAAGCAGAATGTCGACCTTTAGCCTCTCCTCATCATCTCCCGTAGTATGTGCACTGCATTGTCCAAAAATGTGGTTCGATCCACTCATCATATAAATAACAAAGTCCTAAAATTAAAAACATAAGTTGGTTTTATACCTGCAAAATTCTAAAAGTCATATTAAACATAGCACTTTAAAACTTCTTTACTAAAGTACTAAAGACAGTAACCTGCATATCTGTTTAACTAAGGAGAAATAGCAGGAAAAATATATAATGTTAATGCATAGGAACCAACAATTATTTATTACTTATCTGCTAATCTGGTTATAGAGACTAAAGTACTGAAATCATATTGCCTTTTGATGTAAATGAAAGACATCTCTGTTCAAAGGCAATTTTGAAATCACTTTGAAGAATTGTAGATGCTTTTGAATGTAAAGTGCATTCATATGTGTTGATGGATAACCATCAACCAGCAATGCTATATATGTGTAACCCATGGGCTATGCAGTAGCAAGAGCCACCTTAATTCCACCTACCACATGCTCATGACCCATCCCCCTGCATATTAAATATACCAACTCCGACATCGCACTACAGTGAGGAAAATAGAAGTTATGCCCATATCTGCCCAAACCGGATGGTGGGGTATGCACATAATTTATTAACCATCACCCTGATTGATTACAAAGTGCTGCAACCTAAATTCAATACTGTCAGAACTAAATACTGCTGGTACATGAAACACTGATAATCATTGGCAAAACTAAACTATTACTTCTTCAATTAATAGGTTATAAATGTTATTTTTTCTTTATGTGCAATTTATTAGATTTAACAATAAAAAGGAAGGTAGTCTAAGTACCAATAAATAATGTTAACAAGCAAGAAAAAGGTAATACAATTCATAAAAGTAACAAACATTTATTATCCCTGCCTCTCAGTCTGAGCTGCATGGGAAATTCTAGCTCTCATGATTTCACAATATCGCCTATTAAATAAAGCAAATACATATAAATATGTGCATGTCAGCATGTAAGAGTGTGTGTGTGTGTGTGTGTGTGTGTGTGTGTGTGTGTGTGTGTGTGTGTGTGTGTGTGTGTGTGTGTATGTGTGTGTGTGTGTGTGTGTGTGTGTGTGCGTGTGTGTCTGTGTGTGTTAGGTTTGGAGTAAGGGGTAGATAAGAGGACAGTTTTACTATTGTGTGTAATGATGCATGTAGTGAGTCCCCGAGTGGACTCTCTAGTGCTCTCTGTTGAAATGTAGGCACTAATAACATTGAATGCCAATACTGAAAAAAAGACTGAAAATCCAAGAGAAGAGGTAATCTCAAACATCACTCTTTTCTTTTAAACTTCTTTTTGATGGGGGGGGGGGGGCAAGCCCCCTGCACACACCTTGAGTTTATATATACCAATTCTGAGATTACCATACCACAGAGAAATGGGAATGGTCCAGTAAATGGCAGTCTTAGACTTTGTATATGTAAGTACATTTTTTTCATTTAGTCTTCATGATACAGGACTCATTCATGAGGACCTAGCCTTTCAAATGGTTAACCCCCCGAGTGTCTTGTGTAGTGGCAGTATTACAGAAAGGGTTTTTCTATGGTAAAGTAAATGGCTGGTGTAAGGAGTATGGGCAAGGTTGGGTGTGCGTTTTAGACAGCTTTAGTTTCAATTACATTGTGTGTTCAGTAGTTACTGTTTCTGACTATTATGTACACGCACAACTATATATATATATATATATATATATATATATATATATATATATATATATACATGTGTCTGTTCTAATGACATTAGGTTTTGATAATGGGCTAACAGACAATAGGCAGTGACACTCGGATATAGCCTGATGATATTCTCTTTACTCCACTGGCTTTACCTTACTCAAGAATAAAAAATGAATTTTGTATACTTGTGAAGAAAATTGCATCCCTGCACCCATACCTCTCAACTGTACAGATATTTGTAGAATGCCCAGATTTTTGTCTCATATTTTTGCTCTGTTCCTCATAAAAAATGTGTTTTTTTGTCTAAGGCTGATCTAAGGACTAAAGTCACTAAATAATGACATGCATTTCAGTTTTAGACTTCATATCCTTCAGAAAATGCACTGTAACACATATCCTGTTATTCCAGCAACTTTCTAAGTTTATAAGAGCAATTTTATTTTATTTATTTTTACATTTGATTACCTGGAAAGTCTGACTGGATGGAATGTCCATTTCCAGCAGAGGCCCGGGGAGAAAAGCTCCACATAGAACAAAGAAAGAAAAGATGTCTAAAGTAAAGATAAAAAGAAGGAAGATTATAAATAAAAAAACAGCTGTACTCAGACTAAAGAGTTTTAGGATTTTTTAGTCTGGGGCAGAGCAAGAGCAGAACCATTTAGTGGTAAGGTGAGTTTTTAGTGTTTGTTTAAATTTAGTTAACATAGTGCTAGATGTGATGTAACTGGGTATAGAGTTCCAAATCTTAGCAATATAATGAGAGTAGGTGGACTCTCCAGCAGGATTGTGTGCTGTTGACATTTGTATGAGGGGCTTATTGTTTGATTGCAGCATTCTGCCACAGGAATAGGGCTCTAGCAAGTCATGTAATAATGGAGTTTTTGCAGAATGATAGAAGATTTTGTAAGCCATGTTAAGCTGAGACAAGTGTAGGAGATGGAGAAATTGTAACCAGCATAGCTTCCTTAGGGCAGAGCAATGGTGTGATCTCACTGTAATGAGCAATGATTAAAAATGAGCAATGTTTAAAATGTGTCCCTATTTTTGGGTCTTTGTTCCCCCACCCCACCCCACCCCAATTATGTCAGGCTTTGTCCAGATTTCTTACGCTAAGATGTTGAGGCACCACTGATATCAAATTGCATACATAAATATATGTAACATTTTTCTATGGAGCAAGGCTGTACTGCTAACATCACTGCACACATAAATAAATGCAACATTGTATCTACACATTATGCCACTAACATCACTGCCCACCACTACAGTGTCATGCATAAATTAATGTAGCACTCTACATCTATACAGCATGCCTACACTGTTAATGTTACTGCACACCTCTTCAGAAGTACATCACTACAATGTGCTCCATGTTGACAACTCACTGCATACCCCACCACGGGCATGCATAAATGAATGCAACACTGTACATGTGTACAGTACAGCATGTGCCAATATCACAGCATAATATCTCCAACCACATGCATAAATGCATGTTGCACTATATCTGTGCATCATACTTATGCCACTAGCATAACTGCCTACCTCTGCAGCAGTATATAGAAATGAATGTAACAGTATGCATGTATTTAGCATGCCCATGTTGGCAACATCACTGCACATCTCTACAATAACATAAAATAGCAAATGCAATATTATATGTATTTACAGCATAAAAAAATCACCTCCTGCTACTGGAAGCACATTCGGTAGCACCACCATTACCACAATGTGTCTAATGTAATATACAAACACCTTACAAACAGAAGGAAATATTTGAAGGATGTTCAGTCACAATTACAAAAGGAATGCATAGTGCTTGTGTTTATAGCATTTATTTCCCTTTCTGTGATTTTCCTTTCACTCTCTCACAGCCTGATAATATTTTAGAAAAGCAAGCAGTGTTCACTAGTCTCAGACACAGACTGCAGTCTAAGCCAGCAGTGGAAGGCACAGCACTGTGATATCTTACATAAATTCCAACTTGCAGCAAGGATGGGACTTGACTGCCTTTCATCTTAAACAAAAGTTCCAAATGCCAATATCAAATAAAGCCTTGAGAAAATGAAGACAGCAAAGTAGAATATTATGTGTATGCTGGGGTATACAACATGGATCTATCAATACTGACAAATGTGCCCTACCACTAAGACTGAATTATTCTGGTAACAAATTTCCCAGGTTTATACCTTCTAGGTTTAGGCAGAGAAATAAAAATGATGTTGACAAGGTCTGCTAAATTTTATGACTTCATATTTTGCTGGAAAATATTTTGACTCTGACAGGATGTAAGTGAAAATTTACCCAAGTTTTACTATATGCAAAATGTCACATATGATCACGTACTGTACAATTTTGTTTAAAGAGTCTTGAAAACCTGTCACAACTTTGTCAGTGAAATTAAATTTTGGAAAACCTCTAAGAATCAATTATATTGCAAGACAAACTCTGCATTTTCAATGGTGTAACTAATATGAATGAGTCAGAAGGAAAGGGAGAAAACTGTTGTGACAGTTCTGTTTCTTCTGTACAGATGAGGCTACTTTTCATCTCTGGTCAGTGACACTATTTATATTTTCTCACAGTAACATCGGTTTAGCACTGTGTGGTGATTCAACAAAATACCTCAAAACACCTATGAAATGCAGTTTTATCTCCATCTGAAACACAATTCCCTAAATATCTCTGTTAGAAAAAACAATTTGTCAGGTATTTATCTGGTCAGTCCAAATGGCAAAACGTTGTCACATCTTCTCTGCAGATCTCTATACTCTTAGAAGCAATCCTGACAAAGACAGTTAAATGCAAATTAAATTCATCAAATAAAGAGAGAGTACACAGGTATCATTAAGGAAAGAAAATCATTCGAAGATGTTTGACAAATTATAGCTGAGTTTCATGTCCCTGAGGGACAAAATACTGAAAACAAAGGCAGTCAAACATTGGTCCCTCACATAAAACTACAAAACTCTATTAAAAATAAATTCAAACCTGAAAATGTATTTCATAACAGTACAAACGTTTAATGTCTGAAAAACTACTGTCTCATTAATATATGAAATTGGCTCCTGGGTGGAATTTCCAAATGCGGCTTAATTCAAAATAGGCACTGATAACTAATTTAATTTGGTTCCATCAATAGATGAAATGCAACAGACCTAAGCATTTCCTTCCTCTGTTTTGTTCATACAGAGCTTATCAAAATCAAAATATCCATTAACATCCCAGCCTGTCACAGTTGAGAAAAAATGCTTTCTGCATAGTTCTCATTTACAAACCAAATGGAAGAAGAGATATCAGAAAATGCACTTATCACACAATAATTACCTGAGTGAATAGCTAGAACATTTGAAAAGAAATCATGGTAACAGACCCAGTGCTGGTATCTACCAAACTTGGGGACCTTTTCAGCAAATCTTTTGGTGTCAGGAAAAACAGCTTGATTACAAAGAAGGAGTAGCTTCATAGTTTGTACCCTTGATACTAGACTATGATAGTCTGAAAAAAATAAAACATTGGCAAATCACTGCATCTACTGCCATCATTGTCACATGGCTATTTGGCTATTACTTTAGTATAACATGCTAATAATCACTTCTTAGCCATGGGTGACTCAGGATTTACTCATGATCAGTGCGGTTTAAAAAGCTCTCATGAGTACATTTCAGTTGCATTGGTCAATCTTCATCACTCAGGGCTGAGCACTGATTACCGTTGTTATAAACTGGAGCCATTTTAAAAAGTGACAGCTCACCTTTTTCAGGAAACTCCATTGTATAATGGCTCTCTTTAAGCTTAAGGGACGTTACCACAGAAATTCAGAACTGACAGATTGCACTTCTTCCTACTGAGTATGTACATGCATGACTGCAGGCCCACTGACTCATGGGAGCTATACAATGTTGCTCGGCAGTTTTTTTTTTTTTTTAGTAGACTTTAAAAGTAATACATGCGTAGATGAACTTTTGATAAACATTTTAAATGAAGGTATCTTATCACTTTGTTTATTTTTGCAAACTTGTCAGGAGTTGTACTTATTTATTTTATCACTTCATTACTATCTGATGATAGATGAGTGGGCTGGTCTGTTAACCCTTTTCACCCATGACATTGGCTCTCAGAAGTAAAAGGAAGATAACAGTTAAACATTAACAGCAGTGTTAAGTATTTCCATAAGTAGTTATACTGCAGTTATGTAATTAAACATTTCTAGATAATTAACATTAACATAGGTAAGCAAGCCAGTAGCTAAGTAGGGTAGAAACACTTGGCAAGCTGTGTTTAACCAATGTCCCAGAAGTATAAACATTTTATTGGATGCCAAGTTTAAATGCTTTGTGCTGTCTGCTGACTGAATCTTTTACTGGTGGTAATTGTGGTTTACTTCCACAAGAAAGACTTGCGTTAGCTAATCAAGTAACTCATTTCATAGATATTTTTAGAAATGTGTGTAAAAAAACCTTGTGATTCCTTGGTATGGGTTAAAAAAGGCTTGTTCAGTGTTAAATGTTCAAACAGTATATTATCCAGAACAAAATACAGTCTGAAATATCACGATTGTACTCACTTTACATCAGGAATGCAGTTATATAGAATAGTTTGGTGTTGTTTTATATATCATGCCATTTGCATTGAAATTGTAACTATGGCACATAAAGCTTCCAGTTGTAAAATGTAGTTTTACAAAACTGCAATAAAGTGAATGTTTTTTACATCACAATCTGTGTGTTTTATTTTTTGAAGCACAGTTTCTTTGGCTTTGTTATGACAGGTAGTTGTTGAAGTGGTTACCACTCATCTCTCTTAAATACCCTTCCTTTGTGGATGTGAGTATCAAAATGCAAGTTGTGCTGATAGTTCGAGTTAGGGCAGACAGGCAGGACAAATGGAACTTCTGTCTTTTATATTGTTTATTTTTAAAGTCCCAGGATGACAGATGAGTTTATATCCAACCAATTGGCATTCACATCACCTAGAAGCATTTTTTCTTGGGGAATTGTTATGGCTATCCAATGCAGGACGTCTCCCAGTATAGTTGTACTGTCACCAAGAGCGATGTAAAGAACAGTAACATGTATTTGTTTATAACTGTTTAATTTCAGGAATGTAAGGAAAAGCTCTGCTGAATTGAATTTTGGTATTGGTTTGTTATACACAGAAATATGGTAGTTGCTGGGAAATATTAAAGCAATGAAACTACCTTTCCTCTTTATTCTATCGTTACAGATGACATTATAGCTAAGAGGTATAATTCCAAAGTAATTTATGTTGCTTTTATGACAAGTTTCAGTTACAGCGAGAATATTAGTCTTATGTTTGGCAATCCAGGCATGTAGTTCAGCAATTTTATTTCTTACGCTTCTAACATTTATGGCAGCAAAAGTTAGATTACCTGGGTTGGAGGTTGACCATTGTAGGGTTACAGTAGCATGTGGAAGAGGACAGTCTTGATGTTCATTGTGACAGGTGGGGCCAGGGTTAGGGTGAATGTCTCCTCATAGAAGGATTTTGGTATATTGGGGAATTAATGATACTTGCTTTTTGGAGAGTATTTTTCCACTTAATTATGTCACTGAGTGCCAGAATAGACCCTGGAGAGGATAATACCTGAATCAGAAAATGTACGATTGAATATTTTGGGTGGCATAATTTACTCCCATCCCTATTTACAGCAAATCTTTATCATCATCTAAAATGAATACACAGAAGATATAAGAAGAGTTGCACACCACTTATTTTACTGGAAAAGATATTTAATGACAGAAAGCAGTAGTGCTATAATTCTGTCTGGCAAGACACAAAGAACATAATACCAGTTTAAGAAAAGTACTGACAGGTAAAATGAAAGTGAGTCAACATTAAATAGAGAAAATATGTTAGCAACAAAGTATGAAGCAGCGAAGACAACCATGCAGCTCAGTTCAACTCGAATAAAACTCAATTGTAGTATCCAAAACAGCAGCTTTATTAATTGCACACAGATGGTAAGCGATTTCACAGTTCAGCTTCTCAGACCATTAAACATTAAAGGGAAAATATGTCTTTTATAAAAACAAACTAGAATTCTCTGGGTGAAAGTACTAACAAGTTAAATGAACGAGAGTAAATGGTAAATAGAGAAAATGCATGTATAATAAAAAATAATTCTCTGGGTTTATCTTTCAGAAAGGAATTTCTCCAGATCCAAAGAAGATGAAGCAATCAAAAAATACATGACTACTAAAAGTCTGTAGAGGCTTTAGAAGTCTACAAAGCATGTTAAATTACACACAAATGTTTATCCAAAAAGTGCTTCCACTATCACTAAGTTACAAAGGAATGTAGTAAGAAAATTAGCATGATATATTATATATTATGATATGATTATATTGTCAGAAACTCGTGAACATGTTTATGAAAATGTAATAACTGCTTAGTATCAAATTAATGCATATCAGATTTTGAGACAAATAAAGAAATTCATCCCATGATGATAGTCCATTCAAATTTGAAGCCATATTAGCTCAGAAGTCTAAAGATTAATTCATATACAAGCAGATCTCATACAGATTAATTATATTCATAAACAGAATAAAAATGTACCAGCAATACTACAGAGCTGTGTAAACTTCTGTCTGTATCTCAATGTCTACAACTTCACACCATAACACATCACAAGCCACTAAACATTATTTATGGTAAACAAAGAGTAAAATTGCCAAGTTAAAAAAAAATGACTTTAAAATATAAACCCTGTTCTTTTTCTTTTTTTTTCTTTTGTTTATTTATTTATTTTTTATAAAAGGCAAATGAGAATATGCCTAGAAATCCAGTTTGTTGTGAACAAGTAAGCAAAAAGGAATCAAAACTGTCAAAGGAGTACATTAGTTCCATCCCAATTAATGCAGTTCCAAAGCTCTCACATTCATAAAATACAATCTAAAACAAGCAAGGATCCAGTACCACAGAAAGTAAAGAAATTAAACCACAAAAGCTCACTATATAAAATCATCAATGACATGTCATATGCTTCCATTCTGAAAACAAAAATATAAACTACCAACATGATCTTTCAGTCTCTCTTGAAAGTGAATTCATCCTAAAAAGAACTAGATGGCTAAAACCCTAATCATTACAAATCAGTGATTTACAACTTGCACTATGAATTCTGAAATTTATAATAAAGATAAAAACCCTAATGAGAGAAAATGAATGGTTTCCTGGCTGACAGGAATAGATAGGCTACATTTCACAGCTGCCTGTCAATGCAATATAGGAAGTAAGCCTCCAGTATTCATCAAAATACCATAATGATCACACAATAATCAAGAGAACAAAGTACAAGTGAGCATTTAATGCATTTAATAGTAATCATTGATGGTGGTGGTGCTGCGGTAGCATTGTTGCCTCACAGTAAGATGCTGTCCGGTTTGATTCTCAGCTAGAGCATCTTCTGCTTGGAGACATGCATGAATGGGCGTACCTTCATTGAAGGTTGTGTGTCAGGCCTGGCAAGCCGGTACATAAAAATCAACTGCCGATCATTAGCGGACTGGAGTTCCGCTGTGGCAACCCCTAACCGGGAAAAGCCGAAAGACACAAACAATTGATGGCAATTGCAAATATTTTACTTTTGAACTAATTGCTTCCATATGATGGACTGCATTTTCTGTATATACTTGTAAATTTTCATGCCTTAACTGTTTTGCCTTATGTGTGTCTCTAGAGATTTTCTCCCTGGGCCTCCCCTGAAAATGGACACATATCCAGTCAGACTATCCCAGTCAACAAATGTAAAATAAAATAAATAAATAATAAAAAAACATACTTTAACAATCAGTCCTGTTATGGCAAAAATCATTTCATTAGTTGGAATTGTTAAAGTCCTGTACTGAAAAAAGAATAAGAGCAGTAAGAGCAGTGAGTAATTTCTAGACTGGGGGCTAAGAACAATAAAGTCACATATTTTGGTCTCAAGCCAATAGATTTATTGAGAGGTTTATGACCACCTTACAAAATGCTTTTAGAATAGTTCATAATAAAAACCTGCCTTGGAAAGAATATATGTATATAGATCCTTTTGAAATATGATAGGCATGACCACAGAACACAAGAAGGCAATCGCCTACTAGATATTAAGTGCAAATTTTAAAACTAAAATTTGTTTTTACACCTAGGCATAAAATATGGTGATCTTGTATGAAGAATCCTTGATGGTAGACAGTCTAGTTAAAATTGAGCCAAACACCAGAAAAAGTGTTCACTGATTCCCTGCTGTACCCTACAGTAACTAATGTAAAAGCTTTGACCTTACCTCTTAAAAAACAAATTATAAAGCCTTGCTTTTTTAGTTAAATACAGAAAGCTTTGCACAGTTAGCTTGATTTGCAAAATAGGTATGTATAGAACTGAGACAGATTATTTTATAGTATCGGAAGATTTAGTTATATGAGTAGGGGAGGTAGTTGAACCAGGATTTTCTGATCATCTTGCAATATGGCTAGAGATAAAGGAAAATAAGGAATATATAAAAATAAAACAAAACAAATCGATCACAGCCTCAAAAACACCAGCAACCACGCCAAGCCTTGGAAGAAGTCCGTTTATTCACCGACTAAGCGCTTTCACCAAATCAATGGCTTCCTCAGAGTCAGTGTTAAAAACAAATAACACACATTATATATCTTCAGTCAAAATGACATCACCTAATCATCCAATAAATTAATTGAATACAATTAGACTTAATAGGCAACATAACATACTCACTATTCTCCTAAAATCCAACACTTTATATATCACAATTTTTAAAAATAAATATAATTAAACTAAAATAAAATACAATACATGCATATGTATTTACAATATATTACATTAGTTTGGAACTGATAAACTACAACCAATAAATGTGTGTCAATATGTATATAATTATAAATGTAAACCAATTGGTGAATAAAAAATTTTTTACTTCAATACCTATCCAAAAGCTTGTTAAATGATACTGGCCTTGAATTTCAAAACAGGCTTCAAAGAAATACAGGGCCGGTGTTAGCATTTTGGGGGCCCCCAGCAAATGTCAAGTTGGGGGCCCCCTAGGCACTTCCAGTATAAGTATCATCCTAACAATGCCATCCATCCTAAGCAACCCTTTATTTCATGCTGCAAACTTTTAGGAGTAGTATCCACAGACAGACCTGCAGCTACAAGCTTTTACATTACAACAGGCCTATGTATCACACTATCACTATGTTGAGCTGTCTAACAAAGAGGCAGTTAGAGTTACTGGCACTTAGCTGCAACAGTGATACATTGCAACAAGTCTATGTACAGGTCTGGACCTACATTTCAACACCCCCCCACACACACACACACACACACACACACACACACACACACACACACACACACACACACACACCCTTCAGTCCTCACCTCCGAGTCCTTCTCCTTTTGTGCTTCCCCCATACCATTCACATTACTTTTTCTTCCTTTTCTCACATTTTGCCGTACTCTAAGCTTTTCAAGAGGCCATAACTTTCTATATGCTCTGAAGTGCATTTTACACAACCTTTTTATCCAATAATAGCTTGAACAGAAATTATGATTAAGGAAAAAATTCACTGTTGTGGTTCAGCTTTAGTTTTCCTTGCATCCTTTCAACACACCTTTCCTGTTCAAGACAGCACAGTAATAACCATTTAGGAAATAACTCAAGTCAGGGCCCAAGAAGCCACAGGTTTACAGATGGTCTGGGATGCATTTTGGAGCATTTTCTCAACATTTTACTCCAATGGTTGCCTAAATAAAAATTATGAAGAAAAAGAATGTCAGTCTTATTTTTTCTTGCAAGGCATAATTTGTGCCCAAGGCTTAATTTTCAAAGCTGACAAAATTGTAGCTTAGAGTAAACTAACAAGCCAGTAGTTGTGAGAATATTTAAGTCTTCTCTGGAAATACTGCTTACCTCCCTAACCCTCTAAAAAAGACAAGTCACTGCCTATGCATCCCTCTGGTGTTAGACTGGGATGAAAGCAGAGATTTAAATTGCCTTTGTCATATATTTCAAGTGACTGATGATATACATATACATAGCATGTTCTTCACCCCAGCTGTCAAAGGTAGCCACATGTATATGTGCCTAGTACGTGATTGTGAGAATGATTTCAGTAATATTCAAATTTGTTGCTCCTAGACAGTACACCTCTCACACAAGCTATAGTAACCTTCTTTGTACACCTCTGAGGTCTGTGAGAAACACTGCCCTCAGCTCAAACACAGGCTATAATGACTTCATGTGCACCTCTAAGGTTTGACTGTGATGAAAATCAAAGATGTAATATCCACACAATCTCCAGCCCCTCATAACCCGGAGCAGCTTTATGTACACACACACATTTCAACAGGGCTGGTTTTAGAATGGGTGTGGTTGTAAACAGAGGCTATTATTAGCTTTATCCTAAAAGGGTCATATCTCAGCACCATTCAGGTTAAACAGCGTATTCAGAAAATTGACACATTTTCTCCAACAAGCAACAGCTTTGGTGGGGCCCCATAGAGGCAAGGATGATAAAGGGAGTCCCCATTATCCATTTAGACAGTCTGGTGAGTGGAGGCAACCAAACTCCAAGAATATCTAAGTGTCGGAATGTTCTGTGATATATGTTATGTCTTACTTTCGAAATATAATTACTTGTTAGGTACATTTTTTACTGATGCACAGAAGAATAATGTCTGTGTCCTGGCATTATTGGGTGCATGCACAGATAAAAATCAGTGATGTTTTACACACACACACACACACACACACACACACACACACACACACACACACACACTAACATGCATAAGCCACAGCAGTACTAGTTATGTACTTATTTCAGCAAACAGCAATGCCTTGTGCAACATTGGTACTGCCACACCAGATTAGTCACTGCTGTTTAGCAGTCATCAAACAGCAGAAGCAGTAAGATTTATTTCATCGAGGAGTAATGCATACTTGTCACTGTCCCTACTTTCACAGACCTTCCCTGATTTTGTTCATACTTTTGCTTTATCCTTCGTAAAAAGTCTGATTTGCTGGTAAATCATTCAGGATTACAGTCAATCAATCCAGACATCTGAGTTTTATATTTATTGTCCAAAAATAGATGTTGATGCGAAATATGTTATTCTAGTAACTTTTTAAGTGAATTAGAGAAATATTTAAACATATTTATGATTGAGCATTTATTCTATTATTTTTGGGAATTATACTGAATTCTTAAGTAAAGAAATTGAGTTATAGTATCTGGTGTTCTGGTATTAGTTATAAAACTACCTGAAAGAGAAACTATCCCTGATGATCGGAGGCATTAGCTCTTCTTAAAATCCAAAGTTTGCACTGAGGTAAGTCACTCTGGGCTGCTGATCCCTCTAGTGCTTATATTGTTCATGTTCATTATCATCTTCATCCTAACAGGGTCATATCACAGCCCTGTTCATGTTAAAGAGCATAATTAGGAAATTAATGCATTTTCATTCCTCATTTTTCCCCAGTCAGCAGCAGCTTTTGTGGGGCCCCACACAGACAAAGATGATTAAGGGGCCCCTGCAGCCATGGTTTTGCAGGGACTAAAAGCTGGCTATGTAGTTAGTTTTAGTGGAGAAAATGTCCAAAAGCAGGGTTTAACTAAGTCAGGAGCACTATGTCTGTAGTAAAATATTTAATGGCATTCTGATGCCTGTTACTTGACAAAACACCATTACTACAACCAGAAATATCTTTGAATTTTAAAGGAGATATAAATAAGAGTTATTACCCTCATAGTTTAAGTATGCAAGACTGCTGCACTAACTTTTGTTGGTTTTACAGATGTGACAAAATATCAGGATAAGATAACTTGCTGTGGTTGGGGGCCCCCAGGGAACAGGGGGCCCCCAGCGACCCCAGGGTTCGCTGGTGCCTAAAACCGGCTATGAAGAAATATAATCATTAATACCAGGGTACCTAGTGGCATTAAGTCTCAACTGCCACTTCGTCTCTAATAGGGCAACCGTATTACTAGTGTCCCCTCCTTGCTCTAACAATACCCTGTCTATGATGAAAAATAAAAATTTCTTGAAATCCTTACAGTTCCCACTGTGAATGTAAAGTGCATTGTGCGAGTCCTTGTTCTTAATTGCTCTCACATGTTCAACAATTCTTTCACGTAGTCTACGGGTTGTCATGCCAATATAGAAAGCCTGTTGAGCATGAGGCCACATAGACCAAGTTCTTGGTGTTACAATTACATTTCCCCGGGCATGGTAAAGTGTGCCCCCACCCCTTGACACACACATATGGCCCTTCCGCTGTATACCTGCAGTATCTACAATAACCACATTTGGACATCTTAGATACCCTATTCTTAACCTCACACTCCATAATGCTTTTGAGGTTGTCACCTTTGCTGTAAACTATCCTAGGGTAGGTTCCCAGTGTCACCTTAGTGGTGTCACTTAAGCAATATTCCCACATCCTACGTAACACTTTCACAATGTCCTCACTTCTTTCATTAAATTTCAAAACAAAGCATGCTCCAATTGCGTTTGTTCTTTTAGGCTCCTCATGGTTCTTTTCCAGTTCATTCGGTCCTACCAAAATAGGTGAATATAGTGAACTTCTTTGTTTGAATACTTCTCTTTTTAACTTTAGTAGCAATCTGAGCGGGTACCCCCTGTCCATCAGCATCCCAATCAGCTTGAACATTTCTTGTTTGAATGAATGTTCATCACTCACCAATCTAGATAAACGCACCATCTGCCCTTTGGCTACACCCTTCCTCTGATGATAAGGGTGACAACTTTTGAAGTGCAAAAGCGAATTGGAATAGCTTTCCTTTCTGTATATAGAACTGGATAGACCTACCCCCTTCTTGGTAATAGCTATGTCCAAAAAGTTGATGCTATCCCTTTTCCTAGTGGAAGGTGAATTTGAAAAAACTTGTAGTGTTATTCAAATACTTGATGAACTCCATAGCTTGGAGCTAATCCCCTTTCCAAATGATGAGCAGGTCATCCAGAAATCTATTGTACAAAATGATGTTTGTCATAAACCTGGTTGGAAAAACATGAGTTCTTTGCCAAGTCAAAAGAACCATGTTCGCAAAGATGGGGGCACACCTAGCACCCATAGCTACACCTGCACGTTGTTGAAATGTTTCACCCTCAAACCTAATGAAATTGTTCAAAAGAACCAACTCCATTAAGTCACAAATTAAGTTAATCCTATCTTTGTCCACTTTACTACTCATCACCAATCCCTCACGGAACATATCCAGACCCTCCTTGTGTGGGATGGAAGAAAATAAGTTAACCACATCAATTGACAAAAAACTATATGTACCACTGTCTTCTTTGACTTCCCTCAACCTTTCAAGACAATGCCATGAGTCTCTCAGAACATGAGGGACCTCATCAAACACCGCCTTGCACATAAAATCCACAAAGGAGGCTAGGGGTTCAGTTTTCCTTGCTGCTACAATAGGCCTAAACTTTAGGTTGACTACACCCTTGTGGACCTTGGGAATACCAAAAATGTTTGGTAAGACAGGATTCTTAACCATCAAGTAATCATATTCTGCTTCAGAAATGGTACCTTGAAACAGGGCGTCCCACAGGAATGATTCAATCCTTTTATAAGCAACATTAATTTCATTCCTCGAGACCCTCGAGTATGTTTCAAAATCATCTAGAATAGTCATCATAGCTGCGATGTAGTCTAACTTATTCATTAACACCATCCCACCCCCCTTATCAGGTTTCATACACCTAATGTAGCTAGAATTCTTCAACTCTTTTAGGAGCATCCTCTCTTGTGGTGTTAAATTGTCAATCCAAATGTGCCTATCACTACATATTTTCCTAAACTCAAATTCCAATAATTTTTCTAAAGCCACTACCTCACCAAGTGGTGGTGGAATAAAAGTACTTTTCCTTGTGAGTATCTTGTGACCAGATGTTTCAACATTCGTAAAATTACTATGGTTGTCACGAAAAAACATCTCCAAGTTTAATCTCCTTGTAAATAATCTCAAATTAATCAACAAATGTGCTACATCTAGTCTAAAACTAGGTACAAAATTGATACCCTTGGTAAATAACTGAAAATAAACATCATTAATTTCTTTTTCCGTGTAGTTGTAAATGTAAAATTCACTTCTGTACAAAATTTGACAACTTGGGTTTGGGTCAACACATACAAAAACCTTGTCTGGTTCACTATAGCTGGACACATCAAATCCAGCACTAATGAATCCATCAGGTTCAAGTGCCATATCCAAACCCAGTGAATCCGGAACAGTGTTGTGTTTACCCTCAATATTTGCCCCCTCGCCCCTGTTTGAATTACCGTTAGAGTTTAAATCCCCACTCATGGCTTCAAAACCATCATTCGTTTCCCCCAGTATTTTATCATGGTTTGAACCTAGTGCTTGAACAGGCAAATCCGTAACAACAATGGAAACACTAGAACAATCATTGGAAACAAAGATCAAGTCATGCCCAAAGTCAAGGCCACAACTAATAAAGTCACTTTCTTTTAGTACTGTCCATGATGCCCTTCTCTCGCCCAGTCTTGGTGGTGTTTGTTCATGAACCCTTTCTTTTGAGCCTTGCTCAATAGTCTCTTGGACCTTCGCGGTCCCACAGGTGGATCCAAAAAATCCACTTCGTCAAAAACTTGGTCGGGTTAAAAACACTGACTCTGAGGAAGCCATTGATTTGGTGAAAGCGCTTAGTCGGTGAATAAATGGACTTCTTCCAAGGCTTGGCGTGGTTGCTGGTGTTTTTGAGGCTGTGATCGATTTGTTTTGTTTTATTTCATTATCCTCGTTCTTGGATTTTGTTTTTTTGTGTGCAATATATAAAAATAGGCAGAGGGATAAAAAGGATACATGGGAAAACATGGAATGAAAAAGGAAAGAGATTAATAATATAGTTATGGAAAGATCATACTACTATGAGAACGTTTTATAAAAATTGGTCTGAATGGTGGATGATATTTAAGGAAAAATATAAAAAAATATTTTTTGGGTGGCAATATAATATGAGAAAAGTAGAGAAAGAAAAATATAAAAGAACATACAATGATGCATTGGAAGATTTAGACCATAATAATAATAGAAAGTACTTTGACAAAGAAAAATAATTATATTTAAGAAATCAAGAAAAAATACAGGAATTGTTATATACGCAAAGACATTTTTACAAGGAAAAAGAGAAGAAGTATCAGGTTACTTAAGCAGATTAATAAAGGAAGACGGTAGTGTAATGAGAGAAATAAAAAATATAAAAGGAGAAACTGAAAGAACTCAGGAAAATATAATGAATAGTGTGGTACCATACATACAAGAAATGTTTAAAGAAAAAGAAGATAGTGAAAGAAACATGGAAAGTAAAAAAGTTATCAGAAAAGAGAATAAGGAGTTGGAGAAGGAGATTTCTTCAAATAAGCTAGATAAAGTATTAGGAGAAGTAAATATAGATTCAGCTGTAGGACCACATAGGGTAAGAAATGTATACAAATTTATGATATTGGCAAAAAATATTTTTTAAAGATTTTAAATAAATAATTAAGTGAAGGTTTTATGTATAAATAATTATGTAGTGGAATACTTAAAATCATATGTAGGAAGGAAGATAGAAAATTAAAAAAACTGGAGACTGACAATATTGAATAATAATGATTATAAGATAAAAAAGCGAAAACTGGAACTAGTCAACTGAATAAAAATATAACATTATAAGATCTTTATGAAAATAATACAAAAGAGATTTGAAACTAAAATAGAAAATATTATGGAAGCTAGCATACATAGTATAAAGGGGAAGGGCTGTCAAGAATTATTAATGATAGAGAAATTGTGGATGATATTGTGAACAGAAAAGAAGAAGTGAAAATCATGATAGGAGACCTTAATATGGCATTTCACACAATTGGACATGAAATTTTATGGGCAAAAATGAAAGAATATAAAATAGGTGAGAAAGTCAGGAAATTATGTATGTCAGCATATAGTAATAATAAAGTAAAAATACTTGTAAATGGCTGGTTAAGCCAAGAGTTACATATGAAGAGTGATATAAAACAGTTATGTCCAATGAGTTGTGTACTCTTTGTATTAGTTATGAATGTTATAGTATGCAAAATAAATTACAAAATGAAGGAGGCTGAGTATGTAATACCTGAAGAGTTAAGAATTCCAGTTCTGTTAACATATGCAGATGACATTATAATAATTGCAAAAAAAATGAAACATAGATAAAAGAAGTAATAATTTGCACAAATGAATGTCTCAAAATGAAATGGATGGCTTTAAATAAAGCAAAAAGTAAAGGTTTAGGTGATGTAGTAAATATCAGGGTACATATTTTACAATTAATGAAAGTTCTGTGTTAGGTATAAAGTTTGGGAATAAAGATGTAAGTAGAAGTCAGTTAGGAAAACAATAGAAGAAATTAAACCTGTGTTTTCTGGAGAACATATAAATTATTATTCAGAAAAAAGGCTTATTTGATAAATTCAGTACTAATGGGAAACCTAGCATACTTAGCAAATATATTTATGTTACCAACAGTTTTTGAAAAGGAATTATTGTAGATATTTATTTTTTCATTTATATGGGGTTCTAGATTAAACCCAGTAAAACAAGGAGTGCATATGCAAATAAAGAAGGAGGTTTAGGGTTAATTAACACAGTGGTATATGCTGCTTCATCAAATTTGCATAAAGTGTTAAAGTGGATAAATGAAAAAGATGAAAGATTAGTATAAAGTTGTACAAATAGAAGTATGATAATTTGGGGGGTATAGTGAAAAAGAGCAAAAAAAAAAAAGAGTACATAAATGAGAAAATAAAGTACTACCAAGAAAAACTACTTTTGTGGAAAATAAAAACTGATGATGTAGAAAAAGATAAAAAAGTACAGTATAAGAATGTAATGATAAAACATTACTACATAAAACCATTGGAAAATCTAACAGATGAGAACATTAAAACTATAAAATAAGAAGCAAATGATGTAATCAGAAAGTAGAATGTCAAGTTTTTTTTTTTTTTGTTGAGACTGGTAATAGATAAATTTCCAATAAAAGGAAGTATGACACATACAAAGAAAAGTGATAGAATATGTTTACATTGTCAAGTAGAGGAAACTGTGGAACATGTTTTTGAAATGTAAAAGAGTAAAACGTTATGAGGAAAACTATGTAAAGAAGATATAAAAGAAGTGGCTAAAATAAACATGGATGTAATTAAATAGGGATATTACAAGAATAAAAGTAAAGAAAGAGAATGTTATATGGGTTATATGGAATGAAAGAATAAATTAAATTATGCTGAATGATAAATGGATTTTAGCATCAATATTAAGTAAAATCAGATGGTGGCTATGGTAAAAGGAGTGGGATCTAACAAGGATGAAAATTTAGTGTAACTGTGTAAACAGATTTGCATATATATATATATATATATATATATATATATATATATATATATGTGTGTGTGTGTGTGTGTGTGTGTGTGTACACACACACACACACACACACACACACATACACACACACATTTGTAAACTTGTAAATATTTGTAAGTATGCAAGCACTTTGTAATCAGATTTATTTTTTGTATATAAATGAAGGACCTCTACTCTTTTTGATAGGTGCCATGGGATATTTTATATCCACCTGAGCTACCACCAACTCAAGCAGATGGGGCATTAGTTTAACATCTCATCCAAAGAGTAGCACACTCAGGACTGCAATACTCTCTTTAGGCTGGACTGCAGTGTCAACAGTTGATCTACCTGGTGTGGTACAACCTTGGCATAGTTAAAAAATATATAGTAACATGTCTCAGAGTGCTTCTAGACCAATATTTCATGTTTATTTATTTATGTATGTATTTATTTATGTATTGGCATTTGTTAACTGGGATTATACAATGACCCCTCCATTAATATTCCAAAACATGCATGCTGATTGGTCAGCATGCCCATTGTAAATCAGACTTATACTAATGGAAAAAGGTCCGGTCGCCCGGACTTTTTCCATTAGTATAAGTCTTTTTTTTTTTGTTACAGCAACGGAGAAGGCAAGATCTCCGTTGCTTTTTAGAAAGTGTCTCACTATGTTAAAGGAGTTTAACATAGCAAGATAGCTTAAAAAAAAACAACGGAGATCTTCCTTTCTCCGTTGCTTTTTTTAAAGCTGTCTCACTACGTTAGCAAAAAAAAAAAAGAGAGAGAGTTGGAAATGTGCTTTAAATTGGTTTGGGGACCAAACTAATATCCCATAAAAACAGGTATTTTATACAGAACTGGAATGGAAAGTAGTTTAAAGATCAAGTTATATTATCTGTAGAAAGAGTAGAGTTAAAAAAGATAGCGAAATGAAAATTGTTATAATGCACTGAAGGATGGAATAGCAGGAAAAGGTATGAACATCTTTATGGAAAGACATGTACACTGTACTAGGAATTCATACCAATAAAGTAAACATGAGATGCCTGCCTAAGATCAGTGAGCAAAACATTATTTTTTTGGAAACTGTTAAATCAAAATTTGCTCATCAGGGGAGTCTATGAAATATAATGCATATGAAGATACCATGCGATTATCGAAAAGAGGAACATGAAGGTCATCCTGTGGTGTAAAGTGATAAAGTCCTGACTAAAGTTCAGGCAACCTGGCTTTAATTAGTAGGATGGGTGGGGGGGGGCACTCATTGATGATGCTCCCTAAGGGGAGGTGTGCTCCAAAGAGGGAAGTCGTCCATGGATGTTAGTGGTGAGCATGAGCGGGCAGGGAAAGGAAAATGGGTAGGGCTTAAAAGGAATAATTCCCCCAGATGGAAGCACAGATAGCCAAGCCCCCAGGATGCCCTTAGGATCCATCTAGCCCCAGAAATAATGGAAACTGTCCAGAGGGTAGGAGGATGTCTGGTAGACCCAGCATGGACATGGGCCACTAGATACCGGATAATAGGATGAGGTCCAAGAGGACCAAAAACTAAGAAAAAAAACAAATAGTGCTCACATTGGCAGCTCATATACTAAACTCAGAACAATGAAACACAAGAAACAAAAGTATCTATACATTCCAACCTTTTACTAACAGATCCATGGCATTGAGAAGTGAATCACTGCCTGCAATCCAGAAAATCTGAGTCAGTGGCTTCAGCCTTGGAGTAGCCAGGCAATGGAAGAGAAGCACAATTGTCAGATGCCTATAATGCCTATTGTGGGAGAGAAGCGGGGAAGGAAGAAGGAGTTTCTGCCTCTGATCAACCACTCCCTCCACTGAAGTGGGCAGTACTGTAAACCTATGTTAGAATGCCATTTAGTTTGGCATTGACAGGGGGCTGGAGCTGAGTGCTGTTACATCAGTAGCTCTGCAAAGTCAGGGTACAACAAAACTAAATCCCTGGTATGCAGGATATGTTGTGCTGCAGACTAGTCATGTATGAATCCCTTTTCTCCTTCTTAGTCCACACAAAGGAAGCACGCTCTATCCTGTGGGCTATTCTATCAGGGACACTAAGGTAAGAAATGATGGAGTAGATCCGATTAGCTGCTTCTCAGCTGGCTGGCACACAAAGGGAAGAATGTTAAAAAGAATTACATGTTATACATTATAGTATTTGTGAAAAAATATGTATCTATGAACATATGAAGTGCATTTGCTTTTAAATAAAGTTTTGTAGAACTTTAAAAGAAAGCCACTACTCCTTGAGTAGTTCCATGCAATTTTTTTGCATCAACTTGAGCTACCAATATTTCAGGCAGTCAGGATCTCAGTTTAACATCTCATCTTAAATACCCCTTATGCTGCACTACAACGTCATTATGGAAGATGAATCCAAGCGCCTGGTACAAAATAGAACCTACTGCCTGCTGGCACTGCTTTCTCATTTTTTTAGCATCTCAAATGTTCCTGTTTTGCATCACTGAGTGACCACGTGTCATGCTTCTTACCAGTGTGGCTTACCTCTGGTGACCTCTGAAAATCAAACAACGTATGTTGCAGCATGCTAGCTACAAATGGGCCTTTAAGTTGTCTTTCTGATCTTCAGTACCACACTGTGACTGGGTGGGGCTCATTTTAGTTGATGGCCCACAGCATTAGCTATACTATCATTATTTGAACTATCACTGTTGATCGGGCATAGCAAGGGCAGTTTATTCTTGCCCTTACCACTTTAAACCTGGTGGCTCCTGCTCTTACCATATCATTATTGGTTCTTGTGTTTCCAGTGTCAACTACTTGAATGACAGAGTGTCCTGTTGCTTTAATGGAGCAAGAATAGTATCCATGACTGGACAAAATCATTTCTGGATAGTGGAGAGATAAACAGCTTATCAAGGCTATGTTCCATTATCCTCTGTTGCTCTCTCATGCAATTTGCCTGGCAGCTAGATGCCTATAGGGTACGATATACATGTAAGCTGCACACTCATAGGCACGACTGGCAGCTGACGGGAATGCTCTAGCTGTTCTGTCCTCATATCACACAAGTGGATAGTCCCAGACTGGAGCAACCCGAGACACATCCATGATGGGAAAACAGGGCCTTATGCTACCCAGGGGCCATTTCTTTAGTCATGTCATCCAGAGTCTGGTTTCATTAGAGTAATGCAGGACTGGGTGTTATAGATGGTGTAAAGTCTTACACCACCATACAACCAAGCACATATCTGAACAGTCATAGTACCATATTTCCAGTGTCATCCCATCTATAAATTTAAACATGTGGTTTAGATAAACAGCAGTATTCAGTGGATGAAGAGTCAAAATAACTATGTACTTCCTAATGAAAGCAAACTTGAATAATCGCTGTTTCTAATGATAAGGTCAGCCTGCCAGTGCCAAAGCAGTGGGCATGGTGGGCATGCCACTATAGCCCACACATTTAAGTAGTTTAAGATTTTTACTGCTGAGACATTCAAAGTCTCCTGTTGAACAAAAAACAATGCAGTGTTTTTAAATTCTTCAGCGTTTACAGCCCTTTTCTGATGTCAGGCAACAAAATAATAACTTATAATTGTTTGCACCAAATTAAGTACCAGATATTCAAATCTGCATTTGTGTATACAAATTGAAATTGAAATGATGCCATAATTGGTTAAAAGTATTACTGTTCCAAATGTTCTCTTCCACGTTTAACAGTCTAATGATCATCATTTTCTTTTATTAAGTAAGCAGATATTTAAGTATTATAATTATTCAACATATAAAGGAAGTTAAAGTGGACTGTAAAGCATAGAGATTTTCAGACCAAGCTTGGACTCTGAAATCTTTACAAAGTTTTCTAAGTGAGGCATGATGGAGAAATGCCAACAATTGGCCTAAAGGGGCTTCTCACTGCAAAAGCACTCATTTTTTTTTTCAACTAAAAATACCGCAATATTAGCACTTTCAGTTTCCTCATTGAGCCAGCCTCTTAATGCAGCAATAGTGATGTTCCCAAAGTGCCCCTGACAGAAGTTTAGGTACCAGACAATTACTTCAGGCTAAAACAATCTGATTTTTTCTGAGAACTAGATATATTTCATGGAATATATTTCATTACATGTGATGGTTTGTTTACTACCTTGTGTTTCATTTTCCCTTCACCATCACTAATGCCAAATTGACATGTAGTAACATCTCACATTTTCTATGCTTCATTAAAGTGCAACACAAAAATTGAACTAAAATAAAATGCAACACAAAATGCCACATCTCTTATTGACATTTCTGCAGTTACACTTAGTCGGCTTTTTCATCTAAAAGTTGGACTTTGCATTACAAATGAAAAATAGTATTTATTTGTATAACAAAGCAAGCTGTAGACAGACACGTGGAAGTCCCATTTATAACAATGTATATGACACCGTAGCACCAGAATTAAGTGTTTGCTCCTTCACCAGTAAATCACCGCTGGTACCAGCACACATAACAAACAAACAGTTCTTCTCTGTATGGTACGTATTTAGTAAAATAAATATATGTAGGAAGTATTTGTCCCATTTTTTCTTAAAGCTACACATCCATTTTCTATGAAAGTATTAAGCCCCTGTGCCCTACAGCTGTCCATGGCAAAAACACCTTTGCTGTCTCACAGGTACTTGGACTAGCTTGTATAGACTAGCTCTGTGCCATTAACTAAAACATAAACAACTAGCTAAGATGAGAAGTACTTTGTATACTGTGATAAAGAAATATGTATCCTGTCTAACTCTATGTCATTATACTGCCTACCGTCCTTGCTAATATGTTATTAATGTTACATTTGTAGTAATCTCAGAAATAGTAATGGCAGTCTTGTACTTGTATGTAAATAGCCTATGTTTTTGTTAAGTTCTTTCAGCTCATTTACTGTACCTAATTATCAATGTAACTCTGTTGGAGCTTTTCTCCCCGGGCCTCCGCTGATAAAGGACATGTATCCAGTTGGACCATCCCGGTTAACAAATGTAAAATAAATAAATAATAAAATAAATTGTTTCTTTAGAGGCATTACCCAGTAGAATTACTTACATAAAGGCAATGGTACAAAATAATAGTAGTAAACACAGTATTAAAACAAAACTCATTATGTCTTTACAGAATTATCTCATTTGTAAGAAGAATGCACTGTTTGTTGACTCTGGAGCTACTAAAACATCCTCATGTGTGTAACATGAACATTAATGCCTCTAAAAGTGCATACTCAACAGATGTATTGCCATTTACTTAGGAAAGACCCTTTTCTGTACCACCCCAACAACAGCATGCAAAATAGGTGAGGAATCATGAAGCAAGCAAGGAAGCTTGTCAAAGATTCATGGGAGCTGAAACCAGTTAAAATAAAGTGTATGAATAGTTGCTCCCATTACGTTTCCTGCATGATGTAAGGTATTCAAAATGGTTGCTGTGGTAACACAATGTGGGCTACTGCTTTTTTGAAAGTGTGGCCTGGAAAACACCAACTACTACTGACAGCAAAGCAAATAAAATTAATAAAATACATAATTATGTACAAGAATCATGAATGGAATTATCTAAAACAAGGAGGATAAATATAATGCAAGCATATGCACATAAGATCACTTAAGTGGTGGTTCTGAGCTACAGCACAGTAAGCTGTGAGAAACAACTTGGAAATCGTATTGTAAAGTAGCTGAAAATGCACACACACACACACACACACACACACACACACACACACCTGCTTGTATATGAATGTGTGGCTGTGTGAATGCACGTGTGCGTGTGTTTGTATTTATGTGTAATTGCACATACATAAATGTGCTTGTATATTACGAGTTTGTTGTGTGTGCATCCAATTATGAAAGCCCTGACTGATCTAGGTTAGATGGGGTATGGTTTGTGCTTTGCTGTGAAAGTACAATTCATGAATTATAATGTCTGCTTTTCACAAATACTGCAAAACTGAGCAGGCTATTCTAAAATTTACTGTATCCTGCTATTCTCAAACAGGTATGTCTAAGTAAGAGTTGCAACTTAAAAGCAGTAGCAGTAATTATGTGTTAGTTATGCTATGTGTGAGGGTGTGAAAGCAAGTGTAAATATTTAAATACCAGTGTTAAGCAAGTGGGAAATCTACTGTTTGACATTATGGTAGCACTGATCTCCTTATCAAACAGATGCTGTAATGTTCAAGTATTTAAAGCTGTGAGCTGAAAAGTGACATGTCAACTGACTGATGACAGCATGCATTTTTAAATATAGCCATTGATATGATCTGGAATGGTGTAATCCCAAGGGTGTGCAATATCTTCAATGATCTCTTTATAGTCTATGTTTAATAGGATGATTTCTGAATTAAACGTTCACACCTATCACCTAGGCCACACACAAAGACACACTCTGTCTTTTTCTCTCTCATAGCCGGCCTTAGGCATAGGCCAATTAGGCAGCCGCCTAGGGTGCGCTCTAGCAGGGGCGCTTTTCTAGTAATCTGGATGGTATTAGTAGACCAGGATGAGGGCACCAGATGGTGTTGGGGGCTGCTGTGTTGACCTTTTCCCTAGGGCACTAGTTGACCAAAGGCCAGCTGTGCTCTCTCTCTCTCTTACACACACACACACACACACACACACACACACACACACACACACACACACACACACACACACATACATACTATACACACGCACACACGCACGCACGCACGCACACACACACACACACACACACACACACACACACACACACACACACACACACACAAGAACACGTACATATTTTCTTTACATCTTTCGGTCTCACAAACACACATCAACATAAACATTCTACACAATTTACTACCAGTTTCCAAGCAGCCTGAAATATTAGTATGAATCCTGTCTATTTGCTAAACTGCAGTACTGCTTAGTGGGTAAAGAAATTTGCACAACAATACTGCTGTGACTCCATTCTGTTTTACTGAATTCACTGGCCTTCCTAAACCACTGTCATATAACAGGGAATGCAGAGTAGGAACAAAAAGAGAAATAAACATAAACCTTGCAGTGGTGAAGTTCCTCAAGGGTTGTAAAACTAAAAACAATAAAATGTTTATTTAGGAACAAGTGCCAACAGCAGATGAAGGAACAACATTCTGGTGTTACAGAAACAAATCAGGAAACTATACACAGCATGTTTTTACAGATGTTTCACCTTTACTCCCATAAGAAATGAATCCATTGATGCACTTGTATTCTAACCTATTACCAACAACCTCTTTAAGAAACCTTACTTCAAACTCTGGTCCCTTTATAAACAGATGCACCATAAAACATCTGCATTATTACACATATTTGGGGCTCTTACGAATTAATCTACAGCATGTTGTCACAACCTCCGAGTTCCATCTGCACTGTGCTACAGAAACAATGGCCCTATTAGCAAAAAAATATATATGGAGCAGAAATGTTAGTATTTTTAGACAGTAAGGTATCCAGCCCACTGCATACTTTAGCACACTGTGCATTAAAATGTGGTTATCTTTTAAGCCTCTGAAAATGATTATTTCTAAATGACTGTGCTGCAAATACACCCTCTTACAATAACACATTAATCAGTGTTAAAATATTATTGTTTTCCTTTTCATTAATGTTTTCTGAACAAATGTTTTATCAAATTAATCTTTGGAAACGTTCCCCACACATATCAAAATTAGTCACACCAGGACTTTTCATTAGTAGGACAAACAAACTGAAGATACTAAAATTCTTTGATGTTATTACCACTGGGTTTCCCAAGTCTGCAGGCATTCTTTTTTTGTGCTGCATTTTTGGCAGCAGTAGTTAAATCATATATCGTTTTTTTGTTTTTTTTAACTGAACCCTGCCCAACTGCAATAAAGTAGAGCTGTTATACAATAACATAAAGCTAACGTAACCATTCATTTATCATAACACTCTAGGCAGATACCTTATCCAGTATATGCATCATGTTGTTTTCCATTTCTGCTAAAGAAGCAGAGATCAGATGTGATATAATCATACCAGTGCCAACTGAACATCATCTGCTTTCAAAGTTCCTCTAAAACAGAAGCTGGACTCTCTGATCTGATAACTGTGCTTTTCAGTTATTTTATTTTTTACATGTAGTCTTGAAGGTGATTCTTGCAAGCTCATATCATATGAGTGTACCTCTTACCTCTGCCTGCCCAATGCCACCCTGTGTTTTTTTCTAGCAATCTTTGCTGTCTCACTCTGCGACCTCACTTGTGTCTGTAACATGTTCCTTAAAGTCTGACCTAGTCACCCAAATTAACACCATTCCCACTAGAGCTGACAGGACCATGTACAGAGCCAACATACTAGACTGGACTTTATTATCCCTATTTTAACATGGTGGTGGTGCTGCAGTAGCGTTGTCGCCTCACAGTAAGATGCTGTCCCGTTCGATTCTCAGCTAAAGCGTCTTCTGCGTGGAGACATGCGTGAATGGGCGTACCTTCATTGAAGGTTGTGCATCAGGGCTGGTAACTCGGCATGTAAAAATCAACTACCAATCATTAGCGGACCGCAGTTCCGCTTTGAATTCTTAACCGGAAAAGCTGAAAGACACAACAACATGCACTAGTATGTAGTCAGGCTCTATTAGTTCATAGGTTCATAGGTTCATAGGTTCATACTAGGCCATCTGCCCAAGGGCATTTATAAGCCTAGCCCATAGTTATGTGGCTTTCGCCACCCCTTTAGTTTGAAGAAAACTATGCCTATTATTTTGCTGTGCCTCTGTCAAGCAGTGACACTGAAGTAATCCCTGGGGTATATCTGCGATCTCCCATCCATTGGTCAAGATTCCTCTTGAACAAGGCCAGCGAGGTGCTCTGCCTCACATGTACCGGGATTTTGTTCCACAGCATAGGGAGTCTCTGGGTGATGAATCTGTCCCTCCAGCACATTCTATTAATAACCGTGTCAAGGTTTAAGTCTCCCGCCCTTGTGGTTCTGAGGGATCTAGATTTTTTGAGGTGAAGCATATTCATCAAATCTGGGTTTGACATGGCCTTATATGTCAGGCACAGGTCACCTCTGAGCAAGCGGTATGCGACTGAATAGAGCTGGAGTTCTTTCAGTCTGGCAGCATAAGACATATTTTTGAGACCCTTTATCCTTTTGGTGAGGAACTTTTGGGGCCTTTCCAGCTGCTGCAGGTGTCGGGTCAGATACATTCCGAATGGGGCATTGTACTCAATCATAGGTCTAATGACTGATGAGTACAGGGGGACGATGACCTCCCTAGATCTAGATGTGAATCCCTTCATGATCAGGTGGGCAATGTAGAAGGTTTTCCTAACTACTTTGGCAACATGAGTGTCAAACGAAAGGTTACTGTCAACCTGGGTCCCCAGATACCTGATGACGTCTTCTGTGCTCAGTGGATTGCCACCTATATGGTAGCTACGGGTAACCTTGTTTTTCCCGAAGGGTATGACTATGCATTTCTTGGCGTTTAACTTTAGGCCATGGCTCTGGCACCAGTTATCCATTTCTGTGAGGCCCTTTTGAAGGATATCTGTGTCAGATGTGTTTTCGACTATGGCGCCCAGTTTGCAGTCATCTGCAAACTTTGTCAGCCATAACCCTCCTGTGTTTGCTTGTACTTCAGAAAGTAGATGCCGAACAAGAGTGGTCCCAGGACTGAGCCCTGTGGGACACCACTTGTGACAGGCTTTGAGTCTGACATGGTGCCAGCAACTCTGACCCTGTGGGTTCTGTCACTTAGCCAGTTTGCAACCCATCTTGTGATGTATGGGTTTACATTTAAGCTGATGAGTTTTTCGATGATACCTGAGTGGGGTATTGTGTCAAGGCCTTGCCAGGTCGAGGTAGGCTGTATGGACTGCCTTGCCCTCATCAATGGCCTTGGTGACTGTTTCCGAAAAGTCAACCAAGTTTAAGAGGCATGATCTGCCTTTGACAAAGCCAAACTGGGATGGATCCAAAGTCTGCAAGTTCCCTATGTCTTTATTTATGAGTTCCATTATGATCCTCTCCATGGCTTTGCAGATAAGGCTTGTCAAGCTAATGGGACGGTAATTTCCAGGGTCGGTGGAGGCACCGCCCTTATGAAGTGGGACCACAGTCGCCGTGCACCACTCCTTGGGCACGTATCTTGAGGTGAGGCTAAGATTAAACAGCTGTCCTAACTGCGGGTTTAATTCCTCATTGAGTTCATGGAGCACACAGCCGGGACATCATCCGGTCCCATGGATGCTGTGTTTTTGCCTTGGAGAGAGCAGTTCTCACCTGCGTTGGAGATGTTTGGGGGCTACAATCCTCTGGTATAGATATCTCTCCTTTTGGGGAGGGGAGAAGTTTGCACTGAACCTGTCAGCCAGTATGTTGGCAATGTGTGTAGGTTCAGTAATCTTCACATCATTTTGAACTAATTCTGAGCATATCTGGGAGGTTTCTAACATAGCTAAAGAAGGCCTTATGATTGTCTTTTGAGTCCTTGGTGATTTTTCTCTCAAAATTTGCCCTGGATGATTTTATGAGAGCTCTTAGTTTTTTACTTATAATGATCAAAGGTGTCTTACCTTTCAAGGATTTTGCTCTATCTTGTAGTAGCTTCCTCCTTTTGTTGTAGAGCTTGTTTATGGCTGGGGTCCACCAGACTGGACGCTTGCCTTTGGTACAAAGAGTCTTAGTTTTGTTTGGGATTGCCCGATCCATGCAGTCCTGTAGGTGCTGGTAGAAGGCATTTGTAAGTGATTCAGCGGTTTGAGTAATGTTTACCACTGGCTCAGGGGCCTTAAAGGAGACCACATTAGTTTTTAGAAGTGTGAAGTCGGCTTTTGTGAAGTTTTTCACTGTGGTCTTTGATTTCAGGTGGGAAGCGGATGAGGACCTCCAGCGACATTACTTTATGATCTGATCTCACCAGTGAGGGGTATACTTCCGGTGTTGAACATTGTGATCCCATGTTCGTGATGATGAGATCAAGTATGTTTTCTCCTCTTGTGGGGATGGTGACTAGTTGTTCCATGGCATTTGAGTTTATGAACTCCAGGAACCTTTGGGCTAGAGTGTTTGGGCTTGAATGGTGTTCCCAGTCTATATTAGGGTAGTTGAAATCACCTAGTATGATGGTATTTGGAGATACATTTATCCCCATCAGTGTTTTCAGGAAGGCCATGTGAGGTTCCTGAGTTTGAGAGGGTGGCCTGTAACATGCTACAAATTGCAGAGCAGTCTTGCCTATGGTTAATTGCACCTGGATGGTCTCCGATGCATCATGCATTGCCACCAACCTTGAGGTGTGTGTGTCCTTTATGAATATGGACACCCCCCCTCCTTTCTTGGTGTTGTCCGGATTTTGGGGCCGGAACGCATGATATGAGGTGAAACCTGATAGTGCTGGGGTGCTCTCAGGAGCCTTGAACCAGGTTTCTGTCACAGCACAGACATCGATGTTCTCCATACTGAGAAGGGCCTCGAGTGCATGCATCTTGAGATTGAGACTTCTGGCATTGAGCAGCATTACCCTTAGTTTTTCCCTTTTTGTGTTCTAGGGTGGTAGGTTTAGAATTTGAGCTTTGCCTAAAAGGCACTATGGGGTGGCAAGAGCCTTTGCCAATATCCAGAAGCCCAGGGTGACAGGTGCAAGCCGTCCTTTGAGAAGCAGCGTGGCTTGTCCAGCATGTCATCCCAGGCAGACAGACATTGGATCCCCTTTGAATGACACCAAAATTTAAGCCAGTTATTAAAGCTGATCATCTTATCACTGTATTGTGGCATCATTCTAGGTGAAGGTAGGATACTGCTCAAGGTCAGGGTCATACCTGCCTGGGCTACATAATCAGAGAGCTCCTCAATGTCTCTTTCATGTAGTCCAAGGAGTGCCCTCAGGTCGTTGACACCAGCATGGACAATGACTGAGTCGTACTTGTACTTGCTGTTGAGAGACCTGAGTGCTTGCATTATGTGGGGGATTCTAGCGCCCGACAGGCAGCTTACTGTGACCTTCTCCTTACTCAGTCTGGTGAGTGGGACGTCAGTGTGCCTGACTATGGAGTCACCAATGACGAGTGTGTCTGGCATTGTGTTTGACCTTAAGGGCTGTGACTGTTTGACACTCTGACTGTGTGGTCTATGTGATGCATGTGTTGGGTCCTGAGGTGGTAGTTGTTTGGGTGTCTGCTTTGGAGGCCTCTGCTGTTTTGGTAGATTTTTGGTCAGAGCCTCCGAGTATGTCTTTGTGTGATTATGTGTATGATTTGAAGTTGTGATGGTACTATGTGTAACTGGGTATGTAGTGTGTGTGGTTACCTTCGCCTCCTGTCTGGTCTTGCCAGTCCTATGTTGAGAGAGCTCAGCCTCCAGTTTGGCCATATAGTTGCATCTCTCACATGTATTTGTGTTTTGTGGGAGAAGGAGAGGATTGTCTGTGTACATGAGGCAATTGTAACATTGCCTCAATATTCCCAGGTTCACCAGTTGAGCAGGAGAGACACTAGCAACTGATCCTCGACATGCTAGAAGTAATAGATAAAAACTTACAAAAGACTTGGGGATGTGGGTTCTAGGCTGGTGGGGTACTATCTATAATAATAGTGCTTTATCAAGGTGCAAGTACTGTAGGAGCAAGTGCTAGGCTTTACAGATAGAGAATAGTCTACTTGGGAATCAAGTAGAGAAGTTTTGCCATGGACAGCTGTAGGGCGGCTTAATACTTTCGAAAATGGATGTGTAGATTTAAGGAAAAATAAGAATGCACTGTTTGTTGACTCTGGAGCTACTAAAACATCCTCATGTGTGTAACATGAACATTAATGCCTCTAAAAGTGCATACTCAAAATTTACTGTATCATTGTTTGACATTATGGTATATCAAACAGATGCTGTAATGTTCAAGTCTTTAAAGCTGTGAACTGAAAACTGAAATATTAGCTGTCTATTTGCTAAACTGCAGTACTGCTTAGTGGGTAAAGAAATTTGCACAACAATTAAACCACTGTCATATAACAGGGAATGCAGAGTAGGAACAAAACAGAAATAAACATAAACAGTGGTGAAGTTCCTCAAGGGTTGTAAAACTAAAAACAATAAAATGTTTATTTAGGAACAAGTGCCAACAGCAGATGAAGGAACTGTGCATTAAAATGTGGTTATCTTTTAAGCATTAGTAGGACAAACAAACTGAAGATACTAAAATTTTTTCTAGCAATCTTTGCTGTCTCACTCTGCGACCTCACTTGTGTCTGTAACATGTTCCTTAAAGTCTGACCTAGTCACCCAAATTAACATAATTCCCATTTCCCACTAGAGCTGACAGGACCATATACAGAGCCAACATACTAGACTGGACTTTATTATCCCTATTTTAACACGGTGGTGGTGGTGTAGCGTTGAGCTTCTCGCTAGTAGTAAGACTAGACTGGACTTTGTATCCCTATTTTTTTGCAGTTGGTGGTGCTGCAGTGGCGTTGTCTGGCCCTGGTAAGGCAGCTGTCTCATTCGATTCTCAGCTAAAGCGTCTTCTGCGTTGAGACATGCGTGAATGAGCATATCTTCATTGAAGGTTGTGCGTCAGGGCTGGTAACTCGGCATGTAAAAATCAACTACCAATCATTAGCGGACCGCAGTTCCGCTTTGGTGACCCCTAACCGGGAAAAGCTGAAAAACACAACAACATGCACTAGTATGTAGTCAGGCTCTATTAGTGACCACCATCCCACATTGATCAAGCTAAATCAGACTAAATAGTCATCAAAAACTCACCTCAGTTCTCAGTTTGAAACACATGCACAAAAATTAATGAAATTATACAACAAATTAATTGATTGCTCACAGATGACCTCCTAAATCTGAATAATGTAGCATAGAATTCTTACATGAGGATTATGCAGTGTTCAATCAAAAACAGATTAGTATGCATTCGAGACATGGGTAACAACACATTCAACCTGAGAGCAAAGCCTGAGGTGTATCTTAGCATCCATGTCAAGAACACATAATAAAAGTGGGTCTAAAACAGATAATCACATGCTAATAGCTTGAGACTCTGGACTATATGAAGAAAAACATGACTGAGCTTGCCGAATATGTGCCCCAGGCAGGTATGTCCCTAGCCTTAAGCAGCATCCTACCATCACTGAGAATGATGCCTCAATAAAAATCAGAAAATGCTTGATCTTAACAAATGGTTTAGTTTCAGGTGTCATTCCAAGGGGATCCAGTACCTGACATCCTGAGAGGACATGACTGACAGACCATGATGCTTTGCCACAGATGGCCTTCATCTGTCTCCCCGGGGTTTCAGGCTTCTGGCAAAGGATCTTGCCTCCCCCATTGTGCCTTTTTTAAGCAAAGTAATGAGCACAAAATTACCAACAAGAAACATTCTTCTAAACGAAATTTAAAGATCATGCTATTAAACGCTGGGAGCCTTAGCATGAAACTGCACTCATTTCAAGCATTCCTTTCCCTGGAGGATGCTGACATTTGTGCAGTTACTGAAACCTGGTTCAAAGCTGTGTAGAGCACCCAAGCCTTAGCAGGTTACTCATCCTACCATACTTTCAGACCCCAAACGAAGGGCTACAAAGCCAAAGGAGGTAGAGTTTCAATATTTATCACAGACATACACACCTCCAGGCTGGTCAAATGGTATGACGCACAGAAGATGCTCCAAGTGAGGTTAACTGTTGACAAAACACCTATTCGAATCATAGCTAGCTATAGACCCCCAACCATGAATCAGGATGTCTACTCCACCTACATGGACTTACTTGAATCCATCAAGATTCATTCCTCTACCCTGACCTTGGGTGACAAATTACCCAACCACAGAGTGGAAGACCTATTCTAGCTCAAACATGAACACCCAGAGATTTCTCAACTTCATTAATGCCAATGCATTGGATCAGCTGGTTGACACCCTTAAGAGAAGTCTAAATATCCTGGACCTGGTCCTAACCAACATGACTAGCCACTGTAGCACCCTTACAGTGTCATCCTTCTTGGTAAGATCCGATCATAAAGTGATCACTTTTGAAATCACCATCAACCCTGACCCCTCCCCCCATCAGCATCAAACAAAAACACTTTTCCAAAGCTGACTGCAATCTTCTCAGAGCAGGTATATGCATCTTCACAGCCATTGTCTCTTCAGTTGGAGCTAGCACTAATGTCCAAGCCTATGCCAAAAAAACTGTTTGTGCACCTACATGGCTGTATGGACTCAGCAATACCTGACAGGACCAAATCATCTTCCTCAAGGAAGAGTAAAACTGTCTGGTGGACAGCAGCAATAAACAAACTCTATAATGAAAGGAAAAAAAAATTGCTGTCCAAGACCAAGAAGGAGCAGGTGCCAATTTGGAAGCAATCTCTCCTTTGTCTGAACAAGCAAATAAGGTTACTGGTGAAATCCTCTAAGGCTAACTTTGAGTCCAAATTGGCCAAATTCACTAAGGACAATCACAAGGCGTTCTTCACATATGTCCACAGTCTCAAAGGTAATGCCCAAATCTGCCCCGAACTGATGATCAATAACACCACATACACAAACACCATAGATACAGCCAACATCCTGGCAGACAAGTTCAGTGAAAATTTCACCTCCCTGTCCCCCTCATCAGTAAACCAGGACATCCCAGCACCTGCCCCCCCTCCCCTCATCACCAGGAAGCAGGTCTTCAATGCCCTCGCAAAGGCAAAACATACAGTCTCCATGGGACCCAATAACATCCCTGGTTGTATCCTACATGAGCTCTCAGCTCCTTTAGGCACCTGATTCTAGCAAAGCATGAGCACCGGCTTCATCCCAGCTGAATGGAGGACAGCCACTGGCATCCCTCTACACAAACGTGGATCATCCACTGACCCAGGCAATTATAGGCCCATCAGCCTAACTAGCCTGATCTGCAAGGCCATGGAACACATTATCATGGGCCTTATAAACAAGGACATTGGCAACCTCCAAACCCTTGACCCCACACAGCTTGGTTTTGTCAAAGGGAGATCATGCCTGTTAAACTTGGTTGACTTCTTTGAAACAATCACCAAAGCCATGGACGAGGGGAAAATGGTGCAGACTACCTACCTTGACCTAGCCAAAGCCTTTGACAATATTCCCCACTCAGACATAATAGATAAACTCTCCCAGCTAGGCATCAACCCATATGTTACCAGGTGGATAGCTAACTGGCTCACTGATAGAACCCACTCATTCAAAATAGGAGAAGTCACCTCTAGTAGCAGACCCGTAATAAGCTGTGTACCCCAAGGATCTGTCTTGGGGCCTCTACTATTTGGGATATACTTTTCTGAGGTGCAAGCCAAAACCAGTGGTATGTGGCTGACCAAGTTTCCAGATGATTGCAAGTTGGGAGCTGTCTTAAATTCCCCTAGTGATGTGAACATCCTTCAAGAGGGCCTTACCCAAACTAATGACTGGTGCCAGAAGCATGGCCTCAAACTGAATGCCAAGAAATGCATTATTATGCCCTTTGGGGAAAATGGCATCCCCATTTATTATCACATTAATAACAATGTACTAAGCACACAATCAGGAGTGAGGGACTTGGGCACCCAGGCTGATAGCAACCTGACTTTTGACCACCACGTTGCCTCCATTGTAAAGAAGGCTTTCTACATGGTGCACCTCATAAATAAGGGTATTTCATCCAGGAACAAGGAGGTCATAACATCCCGGTACTCCTCCCTTATCAGACCCATTATCGAGTACAATGACTCCTTTGGTATGCACCTTGTCAAGCACATGCAGCAGCTGGAGAGACCACAGAGGTTCCTGACCAGGAAAATCCAGAGTTTCAAACACCTATCCTATACAGATAGGCTAAAAGCCCTGTCCCTCTACTCAGTCTCATGCAGACTGCTCAGTGATGACCTGTGTCTGGCATACAAGGTCATCTCAGACCCAGCCTTGATGGAGTTGCAGCATATCCGTAAGTCAAACTCCACTCATGCAACCCACACGCAAGGCCTCAATCTGGTCTGTGACATTAATAGAACTTGTTGGCGGGATAGATTTGTGTCCAAAGACTCCCTCATCTGTGGAACAGACTCGCTCTCCATGTCAAGCAAAGTACCTCTCTAGCCCTCTTTTAAGAGGAACTTGCACGACAACTGGATGGGAAACAGAATATACACGCCTGGGATCCCACCTGTGTCCCTGCTGGACAGGGGAAACAGGTGCTGACTTTGTGGGAACATGGGCAAAATTCTTGGCTAGGCTTATAACGGCCTCCGGGCCAATAGCCTAGTATTATCCTATGAACCTATGAGACACCTGCACAGGTGATCACATGCTAGTAGCGTATGACACACCTGCACAGGTGATCACATGCTAGCAACTCATGACACACCTGCATGCTGCCATGTGCTCAAAAAGCAAAAGCTTGAACTCCCAGTAGCCCAATCACCCACTTGTACATAGACGTCTCCACACCCTACCCTATACAACTGTATTGCCCTACCCCAAACTAAATTCTAAGCCTAAAACTCCCACACTTCCCAACCACAGTCCTTGTTCTCTTACCCTACAAATCTACATTCACTCCCTAACCCTAAAGTCTACACTCACTCCCTAAACCTAGATTCCCTGATCACTTCCTAAGCTTAAAACTTCCTCCCACTCTCTAAACCTAAAACCCCCTTCCCACTACCTAAGCCTAAAATCCCTTTCTCAGTTCCCAAACTCAAACTTCCTCTCTCACTCTCCAAGTCTTAACTTCCTCTACTGCTCCCTCCCTATGGCTGCTTCCCCAAATTTGTATTCCAGTTAGAGAGGAGCAGCAGCCTTAACAAGCTACAAGCTGCTTGATTCCCTGGGTTCAAGACAGTGGTTATCAAGCACTTGGGAACCTGAGTGCCTGCAGTGCTCCCAATAAAAGGTTATGATCAGTGACCCAATCATAATTGTTTTAGTGCATGGAGTTTTACCTGCTCCGTGTACTACTAGTTACAAAACAAGTGCAACAGTACAAAATGTCTTACAAAACACTTAGCACTGTCAAACTGACAACAGCCCTGGCAACACACCATTCAATTTCATTGTGTAAGAATTCTGGGCAAATTCAAAAATAACAGGGAAAAAGTATCAAATACTGGAAATTTTTTTTAAATACCGCTCTTAGCCACTTAAAAAGTTAATAGAACAACACATTTTGCATTGGAATACATTTTCTGAGCAATAAGAAGTATGAATCTATAATGTCTGGCATTGCTGACTGATCGCAATCCTCAGTAATTTAGCAGAAACAACAATTGTTAAGCACTCCCCGCGTGCTCTAATGGTTGAGTCTCGCACTTGAAAGCAGTAAATGAAGTTATTTTCTTCCATGAAATCACACCATACCTTTACTACTCTGAGTAATACAAGCATTCTATGACTATTACAAAAATTCTTGACAGCCAAGCACTAAAGAAACCTGTCTGAGTAAAAAATGCATTGCATCCCTAGATGACTCCTGTGCCAAAAACGTTCATACTACGAAGAGACAGATCATGAATGGAATACAAAAAAACTAAATTCAGATCTGTTATAGAATCTTATGAATATCTAAACCACACATTTAAACAATCCATTAAAATAGCAAAAATGTTACCCTGTAGCAAGAGATAACACCAATTCCTCACCCAAAATTGGCATATGATAAACTTCTAAAACTTGGCAATTGTACCACACCATCAAACAGTCCTAGCTCCACTGACAAAACCGAATGATGAGCTTCTACTCATCTGCTTAAAAACTGCAATATCAAATACACCCAGCCTATCTCCAGAGCCTTCTAAACCGACCTTATCCACAAAATCATCTCTGACAACGAAGCCCTTAACCACAAAATTTCAAATTAAAATAAGTTAAGCATGTTTACCATTAGGAAACCTTTACAATATATCAAAGTCCAAGGACTGACAGGATTTTATCATCTGTCTCACAAATTCCTTAAATTGGAAGCTCACCCTATTGCCTTCCTCCTTCAGTGTTACTTAGCAGATACCTCTGTGAGGGTGCTCTGCCATCAGTTTGGAAAGAAGGCCATGTCATTCCTCTCCACAGGTGGAACATGGATTGAGCCCAAATCCATACTTAATATCCTTTCAAGAATATTAAAGTAGACATTTCATCAACAGTGAACAGAAGCACAATCTTCTGAGCAGCTCAGAGACTGACTTTTGGAAAGAACACTCTAAGTACGGCATCTCACTTAATTTCGCCAAGTCTTTTGGCTTTCTAACACTATGACTGGAATGGACCCCATTCTTAAGTCAAAGTATGATTCAAGCTCATGAAATTAGTATTGTTTCAATCTTTGATGTTACCCATAAGCGCTCCTCGCAGCACCCACAATGTGCCCAGTAATGACTCCTCCTGCAAATCATATGGAGTTACATGTACTGGTAACATATCTAAGTATGATTGCAAATTCTTGCTCATACTAATATTGGAACTGTCTGGGTATCCTTCTTCCACATTGCCCTTGTTTCTGCCTGCAAATTCTAGTATTTTATGACTTTGTGTCTCTCTCTGTATGTAAGACACTATAGTCACAGAGTGTAGAAATTTCAGTGATCAATGCTCCTTTTGTCTTCTTTTCATGACCTACTACATTTAGTTTTCTCGTATCAGTTTTTTTAACTGTTGGTAATGGGTGATCCCATGTGCTATAAACTTCATAATTTTCTATAATGTTTTGTGGCTCACATTTCCAGTGTTTTTCAGATACTTCAATAATATAATGTTTGCACAATCCCCAATGCAACTGTCTTGCCACATTATTATGCCTTTCAGTATACAGCTCTTTTGCTATTAGTATATCACAAACAGCAACAAGATGTGCGACTGCTTCCAATTCTGTTTTACAAAAACTACATTTGTCTGTTTCTCCCAAATGTTCAATAGACTTTGTAAACCAACATGTACGTAGTCCACTGTCTTGGGCTGCCAATATTAACCTTTTTTCTTTTGGTTTAAATTCACCTTTCCTTAACCATTCTTGCATTCGATCCTGAACAACATGACTTTGTTTCAAGAGTTTTCTATACTTTCAACTATATTTATGCATTTTCCACATTTCTTGCCTTCTCATCTGATCATTTTCTTTCTTTTGTTTTTTGGCACATTCAGTTGCTGCCTGAGTTTTACCTGCTTCTGGTTTAATTTCCATTCCCACTTAATGCTGATATGCTTCTGCTAAACTAAGAAGGGACGCTATCTTTCATTGCATTTTGGTCTTGTGAGGTCATCAGATATGTATGCAGTCCTACAACTGCAGATCTATACAGGGAATCAGTTTCGAGTAAACCCATACCTCCTTCAGAACACAGAATACATTGTCTTGGTATGCAATGATTTTTATAGATCATCTGATGAGCATGAAGAATCCTTCTTGTTTTCCTGTCCAACCTACCCAGCACATTTTGTGGCCAGTCACTCCAAAATTGTACGTTAGGAAAGGAAGAGCAAATTGTTTTACAGCTTGGACTTTGTTTCTAGATGTCAATGTTGTTTCCAATATTAAGTTTTCTTAAATGTTCCTTACTAAGTTTTAATCACATTTGTTCATGTTTTATTGTTGATCCTTCATCAATTCCCAAATATTTATATACTCCCTCTTGCTCAAACTCTTTTATATTGCATTCCTGTCCCAAACTGATGTTTCTTGGTGCTGCCACTTTCCTGATTTAAATGCTGCTTTTGCACATTTATCAAGACAAAATTACATTCTTATATCATCTGAAAAGGTTTTGACCACTTTCACTTGTGCTTTCAGTTCTTCATCTAATGAGCTATACAGTTTTAAATTGTCCCCAAAAAGAAGAAATCTTTACATTTTGTTGTTTTCTGGAAGCCAAATTGCAGCCATGACCTAATCTGTTAAGTAGATAGCTTAATAGGTTAAGGGCAAGACAAAGGAGCAGCGGTGACAAAGTGTCACCCTGGAATATTCCCCTTTGGATTTTATCCCAGGAATAATAATTTGTCCTTTATCATGGCTTAACTGCAAAGTGGTTTGCCACTGTTTCATGATCTCTGTAATGTAATTGATCAGTATAGGGTGTATCTTATACATTTTAAGCACTTTTTTATCCACGAATGTGGAATACTGTCAAATGTTTTTTGTAGTCTATCCATGCCATACCTAGATTCTTCCCCTTTTTACATTCTCCATTATTACTTTAACAACAAATGATCCTTTATTCCATATGACTTTTTTTAATTACCCTTTTGTTCTGTTGCTATGAATGAGTTTTCTTCTAAATGACTTTAAACTCTGTCATCATCAATTCCAGTGTGTAATTTACAGGTCATTGGAAGGCAAGTTATTGGTCTATAGTTCTTAGGATAGCTTGCAGGTTCATTAAGAGCATTGCTTTTCCTGTTGTTAACCATGTTGGTGTCTGTTCAAAGTGTGCATACAAATAGTTCTTACTCATGGCTAAATCTTAACATAAAGATGGTAATACTTTCAGCCAGAAGTTTGGTATTACACTTGAGCCTGGGGTTTTCCAATTAGGAGCTTTTCTTAACTTTGTTTCAATCTCTCTGGCAGTTACTTCATCCCATTTCATATCCTGTATTTTTGAACTTCTTTTTCCTTTATTACTTCTGATATCCATTTATCATCTTTGTTATGTTATACAGGCTCTTCATAGATATTTCTCCAAAATGTTTCTATTTCTTCTTTTTTGGTGGTGTTTCAATTCCTTTTGTCTTGTTTCCCAATTCTCTATAAACCTTTTTTGGGTAATCAATAAATTGCTTACTTTGTACTTTCCCTTTATACAAGATTTCTGCCTGTGTTGATACTTTTAGTTTAATATTTGCAATAGTGCAAGATAGATCCTGATCTGTTCTGATACTGTGCATTGCTTTTATAGTTTCATAGTTTCATAGTAGTGTACTAGGCTATCTGCCCGGGGGCATTTATAAGCCTAGCCAACAGTGATGTGGCTTCCGCCACCCCGTATTATATAGTTGCGCCTCTCTAGTAGTGACACATGTGGGACCCCATTATTTAGTAAACTATACCTCTGTCTAGTAGTGACACTGAGGTGACTCGTAACTTGCGATCTCCCATCCATGCATCGAGATTTTTCTTGAACAGTGCCAATGAAGGGCTCTGTCTCACATGAACTGGGATTTTGTTCCAGAGTATGGGTAACCTCTGTGTTATGAATCTATCCCTCCAGCATGTCCTATTCATATTTGTGCAGAGGTTGAAATCTTTAGCTCAAGTCAAGGTTCTGGTGGATTTGGATTTTTGAGATGGAGCATGTCCATCAGTTCTTGGTTGGACATGGCCCTATATGTTAGGCACAAATCACCTCTGAGCAGGCGGTATGCTACTGAATAGAGCTGGAGTTTCTTTAATCTAGCTGGATAAGGCACATGTTTGAGACCTATGATCCTCTTGGTGAGGTACTTCTGGGGTCTTTCCAGTTGTTGCATGTGCCGGGTGAGATACATCCCAAATGGAGCATTATATTCAATCATGGGCCTGACAAGGGAGGAATATAGAGGTACAATGACCTCCTTTGATCTGGATGAGAATCCCTTCATGATGAGATGGGCAAGGTAGAATGTCTTTCTGACCACTTTGGCAACATGGTTGTCAAAGGAGAGGTCACTATCGACTTGAGTCCCCAGGTCTCTGATTGCTTCTTCCGTATTCAGTGGGTTATTGTCTACGTGGTAATTTGTGGGTACTTTGTTTTTCCCAAAGGGGATGACTATACATTTTTTGGCGTTAAGTTTGAGGCCATGATTCCGGCACCAGTTGTCCGTTTCAGTGAGACCTTTCTGTAGGATGTGTATGTCAGCAGGTGAATCAACTATGACACCCAGTTTGCAGTCATCTGCAAACTTTGTCAGCCATAATCCTCCCATATTTGCTATCACATCTGAGAAGTAAATGCCGAATAAGAGTGGTCCCAAGACTGAGCCCTGTGGGACACCACTCGTGACTGGTTTTGAGTCTGACATGGCTCCAGCAATTTTGACCTTATGGGTTCTGTTTTTTAGCCAGTTTGCTACCCATCTTGTGACATATGGATTTACATTTAGGCTGCTGAGCTTGTCTATGATGCCAGAGTGTGGTATCGTGTCAAAGGCTTTAGCCAAGTCCAAGTAGGCAGTGTGGACAGCCTTGCCTCGCCGATGGCACTAGTGACTGTCTCAAGAAGTCAACCAGGTTTAAGAGGCAGGATCTGCCTTTTACAAAACCGAACTGGGGGACCAAGGGTCTGCAGACCCCCAATGCCACCATTTATGAGTCCCATGATGATTCTTTCCATAGCCTTGCAGACCAGGCGGGCCAGATTTATGGGCGGTAGTTACCAGGGTCAGTAGAATTTCCCTTTGTGGAGTGGGACCACTGTTGCTGTGCGCCAGTGTTCAGGTACATATCCTGTAGTGAGGCTAAGATTGAATAGCGTTCTTAGGTGCGGGTTTAGTTCATCTTGAAGTTCACGTAACGCAACCGGGAATACCATCGGGTCCCATAGATGCTGTGTTTTTTGCTTTGTTGAGTGCTGATTTCACCTGTATGTCTGTGATGACAGGTAGGTTACATTCAGCAGGGATAATTACTTCATCTTTAGGGGGGGGGGAGAAATTTGCACTGAACCTATCTGCCAGAATATTGGCAATGTCGGTAGGGTCAGTAAATTTTTTGTCGTTGTGTACTAACTCAGAGCATATCTGAGAATTTCCTCCCAAGGTTCTGACATAATTGAAGAAGGCCTTGTGATTGTCTTTGGTATCCTTGGCAATCTTTTTCTCAAAGTTTGCTTTAGATGTTTTATGAGAGAATGTAGTTTTTACTTGTGCTGATCAGGGAAGCCTTTCCCTTGTGGGATTTGGCTTTGTCCTGCAGTAGCTTCCTTCTTTGTTGTACAGTTTGTTTATAGCGGGGTCCACCAAACCCGGCTTTCCCTTGGTGGAGAGGGTCTTGGTTTTAGTTGGGATTGCTTGATCCATGCATTCTTGGAGATGTCCGTAGAAGGCTTTTGTGAAGGATTCAGCATTATGGGATGTGGTTTCCATTAACCCAGTAGGCTTAAAAGATATCATTTCTGACTTAAGGAGCGCAAAGTCAGCTTTTGAAAAGTTTTTCACTGTAGTCTTTTGTTCTGGGGGTGGGGGTGGGATATGTAAATCCAACATGATCAGTTTATGATCAGATCTTACTAGTGAGGGGTTTATATCTGGTGCGGAGCATTTGGACCCCATGTTTGTGATAATCAGGTCAAGTATATTATCTCTCCTCGTAGGAGAAGTGACCAGTTGCTCCATAGCATTTGAGTTAATGAATTCCAGGAATCTTTGGGCTAGGGTGTTAGGGCTAGAATAGTGGGCCCAGTCTATGTTGGGGTAGTTGAAGTCACCCAATATGATGGTGTTTGGTGTGACATTCATATCCTCCAGTGTTTTCAGGAATGCTTGATGGGATTCCTGGGATTGGGAGGGTGTTCTATAACATGCGACCAGTTGTATGGCAGTTTTGCCTATGGTGAGTAAAACTTGTATGGTTTCTGATGCTTCATGGTAGCCACCAATCGAGAGGTGTAGGTGTCCTTTATGAAAATGGACACTCCCCTCCTTTGTGGTTCGCCTGGAACTTGAGGGCATGATATGAGGTATAGCCTGGTAGCTGGAGTGCTCTCAGGAGCCTTGAACCAGGTTTCAGTTACTGCACAGACATCGATGTCCTCCATACTGAGAAGTGCTTCGTGCCTGCATCTTGAGATTTAGACTTCTGGCGCTGAGCAGCATTACCCTTAATTTTTTTCCATTTTTGTTTTTATGGAGGTTGATTTGTCTTTTGAGCATTGCCTAAAAAGGCACTATGGGGTGGCAAGAGCCTTGGCCAGTATCCGGAAGCCCAGTGGTGACAGGTGCAAGCCATCCCTTGGCAACATGGCCTGTCCAGCATGTCATCCCAGGCTGACAGACATTCCCCTAGAATGACACCAGTGATTAAGCCAATTGTTAAAACTGATCATTTTGTCTTTGTACTGAGGCATCATTTTTGGTGAAGGCAGGATGCTGCTCAGGGTCAGGGTCATACCAGTCTGGGCTACATAATCGGAGAGCTCCTCAATGTCTCTTTCATGTAGTCCAGGGAGGTACTCAGGTCATTCACACCAGCATGGACAATGACTGCATCATACTTGTACTTGCTTTGGAGTGACCTGAGTGCGTGTAATGTGGCGGATCCTTGCTCCCGAGGCAGCTCACCGTTACCCTCTCCTTATTCAGCCTGGTAAGTGGACGTCGGTGTGTCTGACTATAGAGTCACCTATTACTAATGTCTCTGGCATAGTGTTTTGCCTTAGGGGCTGTGATTGTGTGACACACCTGTTGCTTGAGTTATGTGTTGTAGGTGTTGCGTTTTGTGGGGTGTATTTCTGGGTGTCTGCTTTGGAGGCCTCTGTTGTTTTGGTAAGTTTTTATAAGAGCCTCCTAGTATGTCTTTGTGTTCTTATGTGTTTGGTTTGTAGTAGTGGTGGTTTTATGTGTGACCGGTTTTGCTTGGTGTGGGTACCTTCTCCTCCTGTCTGGTCTTGCCAGTCCTGAGTTGAGAGAGTTCAGCCTCCAGTCTGGCTATATAGTTGCATCTCTCACAAGTATATGTGTTAGTAGGAAGGAGGAGAGGGTTGTCTGTGTACATGAGACAATTGTAACATTGTCTTAAGATTCCCAGATTAACCAGCTGAACAAGAGAGGATGCTAGTGGTCTACCACTGACATACTAGAATATTATAAGGAGTGCTGTGCCTTTAAGGGAAGTGGGTATTCACAGGGGATAGTGGATGCCTGTAGTGCTTACTTTAGGATAAGAGTGCTTATTTTATTATGAGTGCTTGCTAAGGACAGAAGTTCAAAACAAGTGCTAATATATACAGCTAAATAGACTGAGTAGAGCTTCTAAGGGAAAAATTGAAGAGCAGACTTGGCGGAGCCAGAAATAGTTTAAACCTGTATAACTGCTGCGCTTATACCAAAAACAAAAACCTGAGGCGGATTTTATACAGGGAACTTGAAAAGAGCTAGAAATGGTCCAAAGCAACCAATGATTTACAGCTCAAGTGCTGAGGTCACTTCCCAGGGACAGATAGGCTGCTCAAGGCTCCCCACTCCCACTGGTGAGCTCAGAAACTTCCTTCTATCTAAGTAAGGCAATGGCCAACACAGGAACTACACACAGCCCAGAATACAGCAAAGCCTGTATACTGGTCTTAACTAGTCGAGCAAAGGCGGGAAAACAAGGAGTATTTTTTTTTGTTTTTTGTTTTTTCAGGAAAGCACATAGAAATGCAATTAAGCAAACAGTAAAATCGATTTACACAGGCTAGCACACTTTAGTGGGCAGCCTCAGCAGTTAAATTAACAACAAAACAGTATCAATCGGCCAGGCTCGTCCCAAATGCTACTTTTAAGTGCAGATAACTCAGAAATCAGCAGATAGACAAAAAACAGTTATAGCTAGTTAAATGAAAGCCAGAGAGGACAATGCAGATAAAAAAACCCCCCAAAATACTTAAATCTGGAAAGTGGTCGCTTCTTTCAGTTCTCTGTTGCCAGGACCCCTCTGCAGGACCACGTGGAGCTCTGCTTGGGTATATAGCCAAAAAACGCCCTGAGGCGGATTTTTTATACAGGAACTTGAAAAGAGCTAGAAATGGTCCAAAGCAACCAATGATTTACAGCTCAAATGCTGAGGTCACTTCCCCAGGGACAGATAGGCTGCTCAAGGCTCCCCACTCCCACTGGTGAGCTCAGAAACTTCCTTCTATCCAAGTAAGGCAATGGCCAACACAGGAACTACACACAGCCCAGAATACAGCAAAGCCTGTATACTGGTCTTAACTAGTCGAGCAAAGGTGGGAAAACAAGGAGTATTTTTTTTTTTTTTTGTTTTTCAGGAAAGCACACAGAAATGCAATTAAGCAAACAGTAAAATCAATTTACACAGGCTAGCACACTTTAGTGGGCAGCCTCAGCAGTTAAATTAACAAAAAAACAGTATTAATCGACCAGAGTCGACCAAAATGCTACTTTTAAGTGCAGATACTTCAGAAATCAGCAGATAGACACAAAAACAGTTATATCTAGTTAAATGAAAGCCAGAGAGGACAATGCAGATAAAAAAAGCCAAAAAATACTTAAATCTGGAAAGTGGTCGCTTCTTTCAGTTCTCTGTTGCCAGGACCCCTCTGCAGGACCACGTGGAGCTCACATATTTCTTAGTATTTTTGTTGATCTGTTTCCTCTTCTATACTCTTCTAACAGTGACACCTCTTGTCTTAATTGTTTTATAGTTTTCTCTATTTAATACTGCCCTGATAGCCTTTGGTTTCTCTCTTTTCTTTCCCTTACTGCCCTGTGTTTTTATGGTAAAATTTTATCTGTTGTTACTTAAGCTGCACAGCAATATATATCCTATTGAGTTCTGTTATATTGCATGGATCTCTATCAGCAGTCCTAATTAGTGTTCATTTGTTTTATCAAAATTCTAACATTTTGTTTTTTATTGACTTTCTGTAGTCTGTTTCTTTCATTGATCTTAACATGTCTGCCCATCTCTATTAAATCTAGCAACTCTTCTCTTAGATCATTTCTAAACTGAGGGCACATTCTCTACTTCCTGTGGGCATTCTACAGAAAGCTGCAGAGCATCTTCCTGTGCTACATTCTCTTCAGTTTTATCCTCTGTCATCCATTGCTTTTTCATATGGGAATTCACTGGCCTATCGCTCCACAACACTCATTGTATCAGATTTGCCACAGTTTCCTATCCCTTCCCATGCTATGCAGCTCCAAGTGAACTTTTGTACTGATTTCCTATGGGAGGCTCCAAATTAACTTCATATGGCACCCAATCAGACATTTCCTGCTCCATGGATTTCTCCTTAAATTGGTGACCCATTCCTCTATCCTGCTCTGATGTTATCAAAATTTGATTTTATACACTAAATCCTTCACTTCACAGGTAGTACATAAAATCAGTTTCTATTTCTTTAACTTCTCCATTACTAATCTTTTCTATTTTTCCTCTTTGTTTTCTTATTTTTTGTATTATAAAATGTTCCATGTCTGGATGTCTTTGCCTGTATTTCTCTTCAAATATCTTTGGTTCTGATTTTTTTGTACTGATACGTTTTGCTTTCTCCTTTGCATAAATATTGCACCATATCATCTCTCTCTTCCTTTTTCGTGTCCATGTTTCTGTTTTATACCTTTAAAACATCTCTAGATTTTTTGCTTTATATTTTTATACTTCCTCAGTCTCTTCTTTTTCCAAATGGCCCAAGGTTTCTCAGTCGATATAATGTTTTTCATAAATCTGTTGCATTAATGAACACACATTTTTTATTTGAAGCTCTGATAGTTTTTCTTGTGCAAATATTTTTCTTTCCTCTAATTTATCTCTTAATCTTTTTGTGTATCATCTATCTGGAAATTCTGGGCTACTTGCATAATAGTAACAATACATGATGTCTTTCTTATCCTCAATAGTCCTCTCTATCGTCTTCACGGCTCTTTTTTGGCATATCAATTTTTGTGATTTTTGTGGACTACTACTTCCTTGTACAACAGGGAGGCCATCCTCCCTCTGGGCCTGGTTGGCCCAATTGTAGGAATGTTTGCGTGTCTTGAGGATTTCACACTGTCATTTTTTTCCATTCCTGGCATCAGTGCACCTACTAAGATTGGGTACTATTTTTATCCTGGGTCTTGTGCACCTAGCTATCTTTTTTTTATTTTTTAACCTACTGCTGTCCATGATAAAAATGATTTTATATTTATATTGGTTTTCTATAGTCCATGACTATATAAAACATAGTCTATTTTGTGAATGACGTGGTCCGCCTCGTAAAGGTACTCACCAAGACTTGAGGATAAATTCAGGTTCAACAGTACTATTCTCCTTTGCTTGCTGATTTACCATCTCTCCATTTGGACCACTATTAGGTGCTGCTGGTTATATTAAAATCAGGTTAAATACAGGGGAAATAGTAGCAGTATTATTCTTTGACCTATCTGTGGCTTCTGATGTCATTAGTCCAGCTAGCCATAGAAACACAAGCTTCCATTACAATACTATGAACTTGTTTAAAAGCTACCTCTCTTAGAGAAAATGGAAATAAATATTCAGCATATTTACTTCTAATGAAGATGTCCCACAAGGTTCAACACTAGGCAGTCTAGATTTTATTCTGTACGTTAATACTATGCCAAAACAGAGTGATTTAAAGTTCTCCAATGTGCTGACAACATGGCTTTTGTTTGTTCTGATAAAACATATAGTCACAGAGCAACAGCTCCAAGTATGAATCACAGAACTTGAAAAAATGCTAGGCCACTATCATCTAATGTTATGAGCTACCAAGAGTAACTCAAACTTTTTCTGTTCTAGTCACTACAAAAATTCATAACCCCTGAACTCAAAATCAAAACCTCAGCATAAGACATGCTGCCCCATACTAGCAAAACAGAATACTTATGATGCATGCAAGTAAACATTTCCCTTGAAGAATAAATCCAATCAACTTCTAAAAATGCAACATCACATTAGGGAGCATATGTAGAGTCAGACTTTTCCTCACAGCCAGTTTGTCAACACACTTATTCATTCCAGACTATTCTTTAACTGTATTTTCTATGCAGGAATTTGAGTACCCTACAAACACAACAACAGTAAGTATACCATAGGTTAGCCAAGCTCATGTTAGGTAGCCAAAAAGGTACAACTGTACTATACTAAAAAAATGGCTATAAATGGCTGACTTTCAAAAACAGGCTGCAGTACTTTTAGTTATGCCGGCAGATTCTTACATCCTACTCCAAAATATCTTTCACCTCAGTTTGTGAAATCATATCAGTTTGCATGTCTTTTTCTCCGATGTAATAATATACTTGCTAATCCCACTAGATATGGTTACTGTCATTTAAGAAATACACCGGATCATTGTAGAATAAACTTCCATCTGAAATTAGGTTTGGATAACATAAACAGCTTTAAAATGATACCATGTCAATTTTATGATGATCAAGTTACTTGCAAATGCGACAAGATTACAAAATCCATGAACTACACCTCAAAATAACTTAAATAAATTACAAGATCAGTAGTGTCACTTTAATATGCATACTGTACATAATATGCATTGTCTGAAACAACTACCTGCATTCAAACACCCTTAAAGTACAAAACAAGGAACTGCATACAAATTGCTGTTAAGAATTAAACATATGCCCTATTAAGAGTTATTTTATTAGAATGGAATATGATTTTAATTGAGAAACTTTGTAATACTTAAAAACAGGGTGACTGACAAACCATCTTGAATGAGAGTCATTTTATCAAATCAGCATAAGTGAAACATTTGGGAATGTTGGTCTAGAAAATGTACTTGCTCTAATAATTAAATGGTTCATATATTAGTATTGTGTACAAAGGGGGTGCTTATGTCAATATTAAAGAAAGGTAAACAGAATTCCTAAGAGATTCAGGGTAGGCCTCAATCATTAGCATTTCTCAGTGCTGTCGTGTGTTCTATCTTCACCACCTAACATATTTACAAAGAGCTTAGATGCAGTGTTGGGATATGGATGTTTACAGGAAGTTCAAACACATTTACATCTTTTTGACTTCCTCATAGTAGTATGACTACAGGAACAGCTAACACACTGATAATGATATAAAGTCTCACTAGCAATCTGTGCCATCAAAGACTAAATTTTATGGGGATTCCACTACATTCAGTTCAGAATACAATACTTATGCTGTAAGTAAAACACAAGGAGTAACTCAATTCACATAACCATGGCAAAAGACAGCTGCTCATGCCCTTACATTTTTTCATGTCATCTTGCATATTATCATGGCCAACTGCTGGAATACATAGGAGGAAACAAACAGTAGCTACTGAAAAAAAAATAAATGTTCTCTCAAGCAGTAGATCCATAAATGCAACACAAGGTGGCCTGTTGTTTACACATCCACAGTCGACAAACATCATAACACCACACAGTATAAATTAAGCAAACAAAATAGATTTGCCTTCTTTATGTTTAGAAATTGGGAATCAAAAGAGCTAACATTGGTATATCAATATCACGGTATGGGTAGGATTAGCAAAAAATACTATACAGAGTGGACTCATGTTTCTAACTAGTCTGTACAATGGTATAATGTGTTCATATAAATCACCCTACTATTGCACACAAATACCTAACTTCCACAAGTGCTGGTGACTTGCTCTAACCACAAAACGTACACAGCACCTTCACGTAACCTCTTCTAGGAAGTTTGTATAATTTTACTGTGCATTTGGAGCATTATGGATTACACACACACACACACACACACACACACACACACACAAACAAACACACACACACGCACACGCACATGCACACACACTCTGACCACTTCATTAGGAAATCATATTATGTCACTACTCCTAGTACTAGCCCAGCATATAGAGAAAAGGAAATACTGCTGTACCTCTGTAAACCATCTGCTGGTGCTTTACTTTTCCCTAATATCACGTTACCTTAGAAGAAGACTTTTAAGTAAGAAGGTTGGAGCAGAATTCACCTTCAAGGGAAAACATGTTTCCTATGTTTACTTTCCTGATAATGTTATAAAATATTTCATAACATGTATGTCAACATCTTTTGTTTGCCGTTTGGATGTTACATGCCTCTCAAAAGGATATATCTTGTTGCACACAGTGCTAACTACCATTAGTAGCAGCACTAAGTTATGGCTGTATGTTGTACAGTGGCAGTACAGATCTGTGAAAAGGGCATCTGCATGGTCCCTCTCCAGCTGCAGACATTGAAAATACTGCAGTTACAAAGACTCTTGAAAACTAGGTACAGACAGCGAAAAATCTGGGAATCAAATAAGCATAAAATTTGAATTCCAAACAGGGCATAGATTTTCCCACTTCCATTAGGCATGTAGGATACTACACAGAAACATGTTTAAAAACAGAAAGTCCATGGTTAAAATAAACACAAACACACTTTTAGATGATTGTTTTTAGTTACAAATGTCCAGAAGGAAAATTCAAAGTGGTTAAACCCTGAAAAGCATATTAATACATACAGTATTTCCAGGTTTCAGTAAGAAGCACAAATAACTTCATTAAATTGTTCAGGTCAACTTTTTAAACATTTGCTTTTTTATTCAGTCAATGCGAATCAGCGAATACTGACTTAATGTAACTGTGTCTTTCCGAAATCACGCAATGATTTTAATCAGAATTATTAGAATATGTTGAATGTCACAAAGTAGAATCAAATCAAGGTCACCAAAACAGTTTATTTCCAAATCACTGGCAAGATGCTCTCAGTTATAGTCATAGGGTATACGACGGAGACAGGAGCCAAGGTGATTATTTTCAGATTTTGTTGCTTAAAGCTTATGACCACTCTGCTGTAATACTTCATGCTTCTGAATACTCCATAAATTATTTGTAATAAAGAAAATTACATATTACTTGTACTTGTATGCTCAAATCCAGAAGAGAAAAAGACTCAATTTGTTTTCAGCTGTATTTTTTCTGTAAATGTGAATTTGCTTTACACACTTTTAGATCTAGGAGAAAATGTTGGGTAGTATAAAACCAAACCCTTTAGAAGGAAAGTCACGTCCCAAAAACAACTTTCACTAATACTGTATAGATGTCCTAACTGAGATTTGCAGTTGCAAGTCTCTATTAGTAAGTTTTATTAGAAAAGAATATAAAATGCCAAGTGCCATTTTTTATGCTAAAGCAAGTTTTCCTGCTTTGGAAATAGAGACTACATCCATAGAGAACAACTTACCTCATATGTGCATGTTTTTCCTCATTGAAAGTACTTTTCCATATCTTTACCTGAAATCCAGGACTAGTATATCCATAGAAAAAGACTCTTATTTATTGCTCAGTTTCTTGTCTGAACCTACGTACAGTATGCAGTTACTCTTTACAAACTGTTGGCTTTCTCTGAAATCTCTTTAGGTCAGGCATTTATTTGTCACAGAATCTGCTCCATCATATTTAGGCAGCATTTAGTTTAGACAGAGACATTAATGAATAGGGGAGTGGTAGCTGCATCTAAGAAATTTAAAGAATTAAGAAAACAAACTCATTACAAAGTTCACTTAATCTACATTTAATAAAGTAGCTACAGATCCAGCCAAAAAAAAACTTAAATCTATTTACAGACTACAAAGTCAATTTCTTAAAGGGCAAGCTATTAGTCAAAGATGACCACACTTACATTTCGGCAACAACGTGATGCCTGGATCTACAACTTTGAGCTCAAAATTCTAAAAGCAAACCGTATTAGCAATCATTTCAGCTTAAAACTCAAACTTACATGAAAAGGTTTTCAAAATACGTAGCCACAAACAGAATCAATGGGAATCAGTGCAAGAACACAAATAACATTCCTGCCAGAGACTGCCAAATAAAGGGGACACTAACAAAATCATGTCAGAATATTAGCTTCCATCATGCCTTTTGAATAACAATGATCTAGTACAAATATAAATTACTTAGTGATATATAACAACAGTATAGCAGAAAACATGACACATGGTGGAAAAACAGATTTGTTCATTTTGTGGTGCTTGTGACCAGCAAGTCATGATGACAAAGTGACATAAATAGCTATAATTTCTTTGTATGACAATGTATGTCAAAAGATTTGTCTCAAGATTGCCAAGTGGACACATAAGCAAAGCCTCTTAGAGTACACAGTTTGATATTTTCCTGCAGTCCTCAAGAAAACATATTATTTCCATAATTATAGGCTTTCTTCTACGGTGGTCAGCAACTGTGGGTTGGTGATTACTCATGTTCATTTCCAAAAAACTACAGAAAACAGATTTTTAAATGGTAGAAAGGTAAGCATTTGCATAGCTTGAATGGATTTTGAAGGTGTGAATAGGCTACAATAACTATCCTTACCAGAACAGTGAGAACACATGCAGAAAAAGTAAGTAAGTAAGTCATGTCTATAGAAAACAGAACTACAAACAATGCTTTTTGGTAACTACATTATAATGAAAAATACTACATATTTTTTCCTGAGTGCTTTTGTTCTTTATACATTATTAGTTTAGTATTCTCTTAGTGCTAATCTGTTTTATGTTAGATGTTTGCTGTGTTTTACTATTTTTTACTCATGTATACATACACGTATGTATGTATGTAGTTATTTATTTATTTATTTGCTACATGGGTAAGTGAATTGGCTCTATTACTCCCTCCAGTGATGACCTACACACGTAGACAAACAAAATTGAAATTACACCAACATATACTGATGCAAAGTATGTTAATAAATAATGCAAATGCGAAAAGTAATGGTGCAGAAATCTTAAATGCAGATGTGGGTAAAATTGGAAAAGTCAGTGCTGAACTTGCACAGAAAAGCAGAAAAGGGTGCGTAATAGAATGACCATGTTCAGAAAACAATACAGGCAAATATACATCAACAAGAGTTTAACCTAATCCTGATTTCTTCACTCCATAACCCTAAACCTTCACTCCTCCTCCCTAACACAAAAGTCCCTAGTCATTGCTTAAAACTCCAGTCCCCTCTAAACCTCAATTCCCTGACTGTTCCCTAATCCTAAAACTCTTTTCCTGTTCCCTAATCCTAAAACTAAATTCCCAGAGCATTCCTTCATGCTAACACCCCCACCTACTCTCTAATCCTAAAACTTCCCTCTTACTCCTCAGTCCAAAAAGTCACCTCCAAATACCTACCTACAGCTGCTTGCCCAAATTCATATTACAGTTTGAGCACAAGACGCGTTCCTTCCCCGTGGCTGCTTGCCCGAAGTCATACAGTGGGACTGAAGCACTTGGAGTAGAAATATAGATACAAACATAGTTGCTATAGTTTACATAATTCTGAGCACCATCCAAAGAGTTTTTTTTACAGTTTACCATCACATGGTACAAAACCAGCTGGATAACCAGAATCTTTACAAGCAGCATGAGCTGTAGAAGCTACCGTTACTTGTGGACTCCAAGCGATAGTAAAAGTAAGATACGAATGAAGTCTGAGCAAAAAGAAATACGTGAAGAATTGGAAGAAAAACAGAGGCTGGACAAAGGATACATTAGTGTGTGACTTAGGTAGAACGCCCATGTTGTTAGTTATGTGCTGAAAAGAAATGAGAAGAATGGAAGATGGCGTTGTGTCGTGGGTGAAAAGATGGTGCGATAAAGCGGAAAAATTAAAGGATACAGATACTATTTCATTTGAGATGACTTCAGAGGAATGTTAGGCAGTTGTAAGGGTAAATATAGGCGGACCTAACCAGGATTAGAAATGAACAGAAACAGTCTGAATATAAATGTTGTCAAAGTTATTTTTTAAACTTTGGTAGTTTATCTGGCAATTTGATTGGGTGAGGGATAGAATTTTGAGAAGTAATTAGAGTACAGAGAATCTCCAGAGTTGTTATTAGATTTGGTTACTAGCAGGAGGGATTCACTAACAGATCTTAGGTCTCTGTAACAGGATTAGAATGCAACTTAAAGAAATCTGTTAAGAAATAGCACTGCCTTCAATTTTGTCCTGAACAGGATGTAACCAATAACGATGATCAGTGCTACAAAAATACCAAAGCTAAGAGCATCTTGATTTTTTTGCCAAATACATAAACAGAAAACACTAAAAGAAAAATCTCTCAACAACATATAAAAACCCAAACCATTCATTTTGCCTGTATATAAATCAACTGCAACAAGTCTACTGAAAACTCAGAATCAAGTAAAAGTCTGACAAAGAAGGTCGTAAATAATAATTTCAAATGCCAGCATATGGCACAAGAAGTCATATACTTACCCAGACAGAACACGACTCATGCTGCAATGCAGTGTCACACTATGGCCTCTGGCTGACCATATTTGTAGACTACTGCAAATTAGTAGCAGTCATAGAATCCTCAGCTGTCACTAATGTTCTCCAGGAAGGGATGACACAAACAAATAACTTGTGACTTAACCACAGACTAAAACTAAATGCCAAACAATGCATAATAGTATCCTTCAGGAAGTCATCCACCCATGGTAACTATCATATTGACACACTTCTAGCAGTCAACCCAGAAGCCAGTGACTTGGAAACACAATGTTGACAGTAATCTAGCTTTTGATCATAATGTGTCTACAGTAGTAAGGAAATCATTCTATGTTTTGCAACTTATAAACAAAGGTAGGGCATCTAGGTCCACATTATTCAGCATTCATCAGACTTCCTGTTGAGTATAATGCTCCCTTTGCTATGTACCTAACCAGGCATATCCTACTATTAAGAGTGCTCACAGAGTTTCCTCACTAAAAGAATACAGGGCATAAGTGATATGTCCTATGCAGGCTGTCTCAACGTCCTATGACTGCTGAGGAGAGATCTATACCTGGCATACAAGATATTGTCAGACCCCCACCCTAATGAACATCCTGCAAATCCACAAAACTAACAGCACCATGATTACCCACTCTAAAGACTTAAAACCTTGCCTGTGATATAAATAGGCCCTGCTGGAAAGATTGCTGTGTTTCCCAGAGACTCCCCATCTATATGAAGCACAGTTCCTCCCTAACCCAATTAAAGTGTAACTTGGACATTAGGATGGGGAGCAGGAAATCCATCCCTTGTTTGGCACTTACCTCTCTAATGGACACAGACAGACTGTAAATGTTTCATCTTCCAATCCCCTGCGTACACTTATCAATGGTACCAGAACTTGTCAGAGATTTGGGAGGCATGTCTATGCTTAAAAAAGACCAAGTGGTTGTTAGCCTAGTACACTCCTATGAACCTATGCATTTAAATCACAGTAGCTGGTTTAGTGGTAGACCACACAGCCACTGATTTTAAAGGCATGAAAGAGAAAAAAAGTATTGCTTACTGATTTACTACTTCTGATTCAATAATGATTTAGCCACTTACACTGTTCCAGTTATTAATAGCTGTCTATACTTGTCCCAGTATTGCAGATGAATATTATACAGAAACAGAGGCA